>NC_068444.1:36382563-36682563 GCF_023373465.1 Oncorhynchus keta | reverse complement strand
CGGGCCTTATCTTTCAAGGACCACTCGTTGATAATGGTGTGCTGAGTCAGCACCTTGTATCTGATTATCACCACAGCTTAACACACAGGCTATTCTACTTACCCAGTCAGATGAACTTGAGCAGTATGAAGGAAGTTGGCGGTAGTTTCCGAGCCAATGCGAACTAGTGTTAGCGCAACGACTGGAAGTCTACTAGTACGCTGGCATTGCTACTGTACCTGTAGACTTCCAGTCATTGTGCTAATGCTAGTTAGCGTTGGCTTAGTTGTCTCGCAAAACTACCACTATCTTCCTCCATACTGCACTCAGAGAGTTCATCTGACTCTGGGTAATCTCACAGTATCCCGTTAAACACAGGCTCAAATCCAGGTTCACAATGACGCACAAGATGTGTCTAAAGAAGTCATAAGGATGTAGTGTATTTTGATTGTTGATGGCCGAGTTGGTCGTTCGTTGGCAGAGTTCGGCTGCGACGTTAATTGCAATCATAACAGGTATTTTGAGAGGAGCATTGGTAGGTTGGGCAGGATGATTGCTTGGGGGTGGTCTTTAGAGGTGGTATAGCCCAATTAGGGTTAGATTCAACCCTAGTTTAATTGGGTCTGCATTGCTCCACTGACCTCCATGGTGTGGTCATGAGTCTAAAGCCTGATATATATCTGTGTGACAGTAACGAGGTCAGTCTCTTTGAGCAGCTCAGACAACATAATCCGGACGACATCAGGGGTGGAGGTGGGGGGTGGGGGGGGTTCGAATGGAGGGTGTGAATGGAGGGTGACACTGACCACTCATGTCCCCCGTGTTCTTGTATTGTCTCGTCTCCTTTCCCAATAGGTTTCACTGGGTGAAGAATGGAGCGGAGAGCAATGCTACCATTGAGTGGCACATCCCTCTGTCAGCCCAGGCTGGCTCCTACAGGATTCGACACTTTGGACACTACAAACAGCGGAAGGGATTCCTAGAGACTGTGATCATGGCCTATGAGGGTGTGTCGGATGTCTTCAGAGTCTCCAAAATAAAGTCGAATTACTAACCACTGATCATTTGAATACGACTAGACCAGCAGTGGAAATAAGGCAGACGATAGTGTACACTTCCAGTGGCCCTGATATGATAAATATTGTATGTTCTCTATTTCAATGTAACACAATGCATGTACAGTACTAAAGCTTTAATTAAACGAGACCCATGCTAAAGCATTACACGAGACCCATGCTTCAAAAACAAAACCGGCCTTTGGGTTGACGTGCAAATAGCCCATGTGCCAAACGGGGACTACACTCTACAAGGTGTGAGGGGAAAATACGTGTGGTTTTGAATGAGAGCAGCTTCAGTGCTCGTCTATATTTCATCTCCCATGGAAGTTTAAAATAATTTGTCTATGATCCGTTTATTCACATGTTTTTAGTATGTCATTATGTGCAGTCCTGATTCTTTAATAGAATGAAAGGATTTGAAGTATTGTGACACATTTCTTAGTCATATGTAGAGAGAAAAGGTTGTAGTAAAGTGAAGAAAGCAGTTCGCAAAATGCAGTTGGTTTATTCATCATGGGCAATTGCAGTTCATGACACTTTCTAATTACCCAAGCAGTACCACATGTAGTTTCGCAAAATTTCTCCTTAAATTTCAGATTTGCATTTCAACCCTTTATCATTTGCTTTTATGGGATTTCAGATAAATTATTGAGGCACAGAGAATTTTGAAATATCCAAAAACAATATAACTATACAAATAGTGTTGGATTTCTGGTATAAAAATACATTCTAAGTGCTATACACACTTTAATACTGTCACTGCTTCGGCATTATCATATTTATCAGTGTCGTTTCGTTCCCTGATAAGTGTGTTAACACTCCCAACGTCCATGTTCACAAACCTAGGTCGGGTGTAAGGTAATAAGGGAAATAAGCCAAACAGAATGACGTCCATCTCTGTTCAAGATGATCGTCCATAGCTAACACTCCAATGTAAAATCAGACATTTTGACAATAAATATCCCATGGATAAAACAGACACGTTTGCACAGACTTCCACAGACAACAACCTTCAAAAATTAAAATAGGCAGTTCAGCTTCACAGCTTGTGGATGGTTTTCGCTTTCTGCACACTATAACATCGGAAAAGAGAGGGAAACACATGCTGTGTATGCATTTGGAAATACTGAGACACAAATAGCAGGAAAGAAAAAAACCCTTGTTCACACATCTCACCATCAAAAGTGGCTGAACCAGTTTTTTCAGTCTAACAATGTACAACTGTGCAACAACATCAAAAGGCACCCGCAGGAGATTTAGGTAGAAAGTAAAGGTCACCATTGAAACCATGGCAGAAATGGTATTCCTGACATTTGCAAACTCTACTTCTATCAATGAATTTATGAGGAACTATAAAGACTTTTAGGGACAATTGAACAAACTTGAAAGGGACACTACAACCTCTATTGGGTCAAAGGAAGTCACTAGTCCGTCACTATGAACCAGCAACTGTGTCATAGAAAAGGTGATTAGGGAAAAAAATAATTGGCTGTCAAAATAATGATCAAATGTATCATAAACAATCTACTTCTGACAATTTGCTAACTCTACAACATCTAATTCTGGTCCTCTACCACTAAATAGATCAACACAATCAAATGAAATTGACATAATGGATACTACATAAGTTTTACACAGACTGAGAATGTATATACCTAGAATTTAGAACACTCCATAACCATCTCCACGGGTTGCCACGGCGAAGGCCGGATAGCCCTCGTAGGTAGCGTATGCTGTCAGGTCCTGGCCCAAGGAGACAGCCTGTTTGAGCTGGGAGGCAGCTACTGAGGCTGAGGTGTTCGCTATTGTGTAACCTGCAGATCAGGAGAAATGACGTACATTTAAATGGTTTAATCTCATATCTTACTGTTATTGTGTCTGTATGATACGTTTTTTTCTAGAACCTATCACAAACTAGCACTTGCCAGAATATGCCATTAATGAGGTTCCAGGATGGCACTAGAACTTAGAACACTCCATAACCGTCTCCACGGGTTGCCACAGTGAAGGCCAGAGAGCCTTTTGGTTTGGTTAGTATTTGTAGTGTATACCATGTATTGTAGTGTATACCATTATGTGGTTCTAGGCTAGCGACCTACTCTAGAGAGAGGGTTGGATGATGGTTAGTCTTACTGACCTTTGGGGGAGGCAGGTAGCCTAGTGGTTAGAGTGTTGGGCCTGTAACCGAAAGGTTTCTAGATGGAATCCCCGAGCTGACAAGGTAAAAATTGGTCCTTCTGCCCCTGAACAAGGCAATTATCCCACTGTTCCTAGGCCGTCATTGTAAATAAGAATTTGTTCTTAACTGACTTGGCTTGTTAAATAAAAGGTACAAAAATAAACATTTAAATTACAACATACCTGGGAATGCAGCTACTGCTGCAGATGAGGCCTCAGCGCCCTCTGTCTGCAGCCCCAGGGTCTGCAGGGCATGCTCCGCAGCATGAACCTTGGCCTCATCCACAGCAATACACAGCTTGGCTGGGGTGAACGGATGCCTGGATGAAAGAAGGGAGAGACGGTTAAAGAAGTTGATGTTGTATGTATGTAAATGGTATGTAATAGAAGAGCCCAGACACTTGCTCTTTTTACGATTTCACTTGGCTTTAGAAATTGACCCCACTAGCAATAGACTTCCTCATGCTTATTCAGCGGATGTGTCATTACAATCTTTATCTTCAACGTTATATTACATGTCGTGTGTCTCGAGCTATAGCAGGGGTGGGCAATTCCAGTCATTCGAGGGCCTGATATGGTGTCACAGTTTTACCCCAGCTCCAGCTAACACACCTGACTCCAATAATCACCTAATCATGATCTTCAGTTTAGAATGCAATCTGATTAATCAGCTGTGTTTGCTAGGGATGGAGAAAAAGTGTGACACCAATCAGGCCCTGGAGGACTGGAGTTGCCCTCCCAGGAGCTAGAGCCTACCTTTCTGTGTGCTCATGCGCGAGCTACACGGAAGAAGTATCGCTCGAGTCGCACGCGCCACATGCCTGACATGGAATATACCGTTGCGGATAAAGTTGGGAATGACACAATTTCATGTGTACGACATCTAAAGACCTGCATCGCTATACTGAGAGCGTTGCCGTTTCTAAAATGACAACGTTTTTTTTTTTTGGAGTCTTTGCTCATGTTTTATCTGTGCCCTTGCAACTTCTTAACGAGCACGAAGAGTTTTATTGCTGTTGGATTACGTTTCTCAAAACCAAGTGGTATCGCAAAGAAAGTGTTTGGGCACTTCTGTAACATGCCATTTACATCCAAAACACAGATTTGGTAAATGTTTTTTTTTTAAACTTCTTTATAAGGTTATGTTATCCAAAGGGGTCCTTCGATATAGGAAGCCACTACTGAAAACATAACTGATGTGTACAGTAGACTCCAAAGTATGGCTGTGTTTCTTACACATTAGGGTATTGGGTGGCCAGAGCCGGAATGGTGACTTTGTAGAGGAACAGTTGCCTTTGATCAAGTCCAATGGCAGAGTGAAGCTGATAAACTGGCTGCCCCCAGTTGTTCTTCTGACACACATCCTCCAAGATCTGGAAGATGGTATACGAATCAACACATATCCATAGATCAATCAATGATATGACATTGTTTTTCTGCAACATTCAATTATTGAGTGAGCAGAATTCTGAATACCTTATTTAGGGCTAATAAGTAAGTGTGTGGGTGCCTGTGTGTGTTTGTTGTTGTTCCTCATCATGCAGTTCATTGCCTCGTCCGGGAGGTGTGTACCTGTGGCGCATGTTTGATACCGGGAGGCTTCATAGACACAGGGTTCATGGGCGTGAGCTCCATGCCCGGCAGCAGGTCAAAGAGCTTGTCGTCGGGGTGCTTGTCTGTCTTTAGTTGGTAGGTGGCACAGCCTCGGCCTACACCTGCGTAGGCAAGGTATCCGCGACCACCCATTCCGCGCACCCCTGCTGCCCCTACAGGTACATTCATGTAAATTTCTAGGAATGCAAGAAGGCATTAAATCCAATCAAAATCACCAGAAATCACCTGGGGGCCATCAAGACGATGTAAACACTGATTATGGTGTCATCCAGGCCGGCACAGTACAGCGATTCTCATTTTCACCGCTTAAAGCTGTGGCGTTATTTTGATTTTTTTTTTTTGGTTGGTCGTCATTCATTTCAATGATTCCATTTTCAACATGTTCAATTCCCCCCAAATCCAACTTAATTGAATGATCGCACTTGTCATACTAGACTGTAATATGCAGCCATGGAGAGCACATTTTGAATGACAGTCAGACATCCCAAATCTCTTACTACTATAAATAAAGCAGTACAGCAAAGTGCTAAATGCATGAAAATGGGTAACTTATCTCTATTAGGAGATCAAACATAGACATAAATGAAAGAAAATATACTGTATCATTGCAAAATGTGTATTTGGCTCCAGCCTTGTTTAACATTTGACTGAAGTATTTTAGAACATGCTGTTGATTAAAACCATTCATTGCAATTTAGACCAAAGTCATTTCAGTTGAATCTTTCAGTGAAGTGCTGATGTTGGAATCTACCCATCGAGGCTGGTTGGATTTGGATCTCTCAAGTGATTATAGCAGATAGCATTGATCAAGTCAGGTACTCAAAGACAAAGATTGGTAGATAAATTGCCACATATATTTGTGTCTCACTGATTGTGGAGAAGAAGCAGAGAGAGGGTACCCACCTCTAACCGAGGGTGTGCGCACCAGGCCACGGCCACCCACATGCCCCTTGGCACTGGGGAAGCGGAACTGATTAGGAATAGCAGCATATGCCTGTGGGGCGTAGAACACTGGGGCACCCAGGTAGGCTGCTGAGGGATCATACACCTGGCCAAGTGTGTAGGTGTACTCCCCCTGGAGCAGGGTCCCACCGCGGCCACCTGTACCCCGGGTGTAGCGCACGTAGTTGTCCTTATCCACCGGCTTGGCCAGGGTCACCTCCACGGGTGAGCCATCCACCAGCTAGAGGAGGAGTTGACATTTAGGAACTGTTCAGTGTAGAGGATGGTTGGTGGCTGGATCGTGCATTGTTGTGTGATACTGCTTGGTTCTGGTGGTTGCAGCCTGATTCTGATGTGAGTTTGATTCCCACATGTGTTGCATGTATTGATATTGCGCGTATGGTTAACTGGGAGTCACTTTAGATAAAAGCACGTGTTGTTATAACATTACATGTCCTGGGATGGACCAGTGCGAGAGAGAGAGGCCCGCAAGAGAGAAAGTGCGAGAGATTATACCTTTCCGTTCACTGCGTCCATGGCGCTTATCGCGTCCTCTCTCTGGGTGAAATGGACAAAGGCGTAGTCTCTGATCTTCTTCACTCTCTCTACAGCACCTGTGGATCGTTAACATGCATCCGCTTATCAACCCCATTACAACACACAGTCACATACAGAAACTCGTTGTTGAACGTGACACACTCTCCGGCTGTACTGTAACTGAACCTGCCTGGTTTGATACTGTTGAACTCCTTCTCAATGGTCTCTTCTGTAGTAGCCAGCATCAAGTTCCTCACATAGAGAATCTTCACCGTTGCCATGGTGTCCTCGTCCACTTCCACTTCAGGCTCCGCCCAGTCCACGGCAATGGCGTGTCCCCACAGCTGGATCCTCCCTGGGGAAGAAGATCAGGAAGTTCAACATTTCAGCCAATCAGACCACCCAGAGTCATAAGACCCAAATTGGTTTTCACAGTCAAAAGTCTCCAAGTTATCATGATCCAATATGATACACTATATCCTTCCATAGGATTATGTGACAATGATGCTGTTTTTAGACTGACTGACCGATTAGACTGACTGACTGATTCTCAGTACTATGACTGTTAATTGTATGAAATAAGGGTCCAGTACCTGGTAATAGTTTTCTTCTGGCCATGGCTGCAGCGCGGTGACTGTCATACTCCACAAAGGCGAAGCCCCTGTTCTTGGTCTTGTCCGCAGCACTGGGGTAAACAATCACCTCCAACACCCCATCTGTCACTTTCTTCATCTCCATCAGGATCTCCTCTCTCTTCTTGGATTTGGGGATACCCCCCACAAACAGACGACAGTTGTCCACACTGGCACACACTCCTAGGAGTCTTCCGTTCCTGTAGAGTAAACAGATTGAATTAAATGTGAAGATTGATTTAGTTTGTCAACGATGTACACAATGAAATCCGATATCGTTGCTGTATGCTGATGAAGAGAGTGTTCGTAGTCCTGCAATGAGTTTTCCATGACTCAGGCATATGTTTCTGGTAGCTGACCATTAGGCGACACAGGGCTTTTTCTCCATTTAATTTCCTTGTGTCATGTGATTGCTTACCTGATTTCATAGTTATTGAGCTGTTTCATGGCGGTCTTAGCTTCATTTTTGGTGGTGAAGGTAACAAATGCATATCCCCTATTATTGCCGTTGAAGTCCATCATCATCCGAACCTCATAGATCTTCCCAAACTGTGAATAGAAAGGGGATTTATTTTTTAAAACAAGGACATACAACAGGTTACACTTTGGCAACTGTTTTAAGTGGGCAAACATCTCTTACTTTCTCACACAGGGGGACCAGCTCATCCTCGAAGAGGTCCCTGGGTAGCTTCCCCACAAAGATCTCACTGCCCCTCTCTGGGGGAGGGCCTTCCCAGCCTGGAGGGGGCCCGCCGTACCTCCTCTGACCATTCTCCTGTGGACACAACTGGAATGAGTAACCAATAGCACAGGGTTTGTGAGGATTTCCTACCACTTCAAAGCCCTTTTGTAAACCAGGTTTCATTCCAAATGAGAGATTTGAGCATTCATATAGAAATCTCCCTGATATCTTCATTTGGTATGATCTTGTAGTTGTGCACAAATTGCCCAGACAATCCACATAGCAATAAAGTATGAGCTGTAGAAGCACCAATCAAATTCAATTGCCAGGGGCCAGACTGCAGCAATAACGGCCAAAGGGATCCAGTCGTTTGTCTCTTCCACCACAGGGTGGTGCCCCATTATCACTTGTCATGACCGAGGCCTAGCGAAAATAGGTTTGAAGCTGATGGATAGGCGACGGATTTGATCAGAGCCCCACTTCCTCACATTACACACAAACTCCATAAAGAAGGATGACTTTTGTGCGGGGGCCATATGATAGTATCCAACACTGTGCATTGGTCATATACTGGGTGAAAGCCCTAAATGATTGGGGTCTGGTTCCTACCTGCAATAACTGGTATCCCGTGCGCTGAATGAGTGCACGCAGCGGCACCTCTTTCTGCATGCCCGTCAGTCCATCCCCGGATTTTTGATTAGATTCCATTGAGAGCGATTGTCAGCGATAAATCAGCAAAATTAGGGGTGCTCACTGAAATTAAATCACAATGCAGAACACATCAGTGACATCGCTGAACAACCCATACAGTTACCCGACTGAACTGGAGCTCAGTAGGTCACCAAATCACACTGTTACCATGCCTGAGCCTTCTTTTGTTACTATTTTCACTTTTTAGGCATAAACTCTTGAACTGGTTCAGACCTTCGGTAATGTATTCCACATATAGCAAGACAATTGTGCTCTGTATTGTGAGATACATTTGCTCATAAGTACACTTTAGCCTTTACAGAATGATTGCACTTACAGAATGATTGCCTTTACAGAATGATCAAGTCTGATTTTGGCCGAATAGCACCTCCAACATGTACTCAGCTGTTGTGCACTAATGGCATTGCTTCATGTCATGACGACATGTAAAGAGAAGCCTATTTCATTCAGTTCCCTGTCAAGGACAGCTATGTAATTATTAACGAAACTCAGCCAAACACAGGAACAGCAGACCCCCACTGAGCCCCCTTTTGTCTCAATCTATTCCACCCCACTCTCTCACACTCATGTACTGACACATAAGACATACATGAAGTATTTATGCAACAGCTTTGAATAAGGGTCCCTTCATCAAGCCTTTTGATTTTCAATGGCCAATCACAAGACACAAGACGCCCAACACTAGCATACTATAGGCTACTTCAAGATAATCCCCTTTTGTTGGTAAGAGGTTGATTAACTCATCAGGAAGATACAGTAAAAAGGCAACTCTGAGTGTTGCAATCATTTCCATCCTGATTGTCTCTGTTTCTTTCTACACGTATGGATCAAAGAGAGGCCTGCTAGTGACGACAAGGCTCCACTCAGAAGGGGTCAAAGGGTACGTGAGGGGTGACGGCCACTCAAACAATCTTCAAACGTTCTCAAGTGCCAATCGTGATGGAAATTATGATATCATGCACACACTGTCTTTTTCACCTTGAAATGTTTCCAAATACAGTCAAGCCAATCTCTCCTTTAAGAAAGTGAATTCTGCCAACACACACAAGCCCACAGATGTCTTTGTTTTCACAGTTCACTCCTCATCACTCTCCTCAATGGCTGTCTGGAAGGCTTTGTTGTAAATGTCAAGACACCAGGCAAAATATGAAATACTGGAGTAGACCTGCTCTTGAGTCGAGCACCGTCATTCACGACAGTCAAGCCAGAGGTGATATGGTTTCACTCTCTCATTTCAGATTTCAGATTGTTTGTTCACACTGCCATCAGTAACAATACTGGGACCCAGGTCATTTATTTGAATCTGTGAATTCAGTATTAGCTGCCATTATGATACTCTCCAGGCCGGTGTCTAGAGAGATGAGTTATTGCCTAATCATTCACTAGCACAACATTAGCGTAGGCAGCCAGCCATGGCAACATCACTCTTCTATTCCCTGACCAAGAAACACCTTCAATGAATCTCTACTGTCAAATATGAGGTATTGGGTTACGCGGGTGCCACTTTAAGCCTAGGTAAACACCTGGGGAGGAAAACGGTCTTTAGGTTCTATTTCTGTTCTGGGTGGCTTGGAGAGAAGGCGTTGTTATGAGGGTAAGGCCTGAGTGGACATAATACCACAGAACTCCATTACAATCTCTCTCTCTCTCTCTTATTCTCACTCTGTCTGGGGCTCTCTTCACGATAGCCTGGTTACCGTTTGCGTAAACAAGATAACTAGACGGAGGCTTATCTGGCAGTGATCAGTACCTGCTTTTAGTAGCTTTGTTGACTGAGACTAAATACACACAGGGCTGAAGGCCACTGGGTTGGCCGCTGTTGCTGCTGGAGAAATGAGTCCAAAAAGATTTATAATAGAAATGATATCAAATAGTTCAGACTCATTTCCCTTTTGGAGTCATTAGTCACACGTTTTATGAATTATCTTTCCTTTTGAGATTAGTCTCCTTTAATGTTTACTGGGTTGATGTGTTGTTTAATGTGTTGTTTCTACTGGACGTCAAATTTAAAATGGAGCTATGACTAAGGTCCCATATGTTCATTGGAATCTGGCCTACATACCATACCTTACGGTATGTATGTGGTAGGAAGTGGTAGGTGTATTTAATAGGATTACATTTCAGTTGAAAGAGCTACTGTTAATCTGTTTGTCTTATCTGAAACTGTAAGTGCCCTACTGTGTATACTATGCCCTTACTGTCCTGGAATCAATTGACAAATAAAAATGGTAGACCGGCTACAAAAGTATAAATGACTGAATTAAAATGACTATTTCAAACGTGGCTTTCCCCCGCCAGGCATGTCACACATGTGACACCTTCAACATCAACAAGATTAACAGAAAATGACACCCCACTGGTTGAATCAAAGTTGTTTCCAAACATCTACATGAAACCATCTAACCATGCCTGCCTCCTGCTTTCTTACCTCGACCGTGTCCTCAGAACCATACGAGTCACCCAACACAACATTTGACCACAGTTGATCAGTTAGATCTGTCACATGAACAATATCCTCAGTGCAGAGAGCAGATCTCCAAGGGGAGCTTTTTCTTTTTTTACAAGACTCCAAAGCAGCAGACACACAATCAGGAAGAGTTAGGGAGCTAAGCTTACCTGAGCAATTCCAGAGATCAACACCCGGAAGACTCAGTCCTTCATTCTGGGGAATTTAGCAACGTGTCACTGGGGTGATTCTGTCATCACATCATATCAAACTCCAAAGGTTCACTGTCCCCCAGCTGCTTTATGAGCCTGCAGGGTTAAACTTTAACCAGCCCTATCTCTCTCTCTGCCTCTCTGCCTGCAGAGAGAGGAGCCCTTTGACCAGGGACAGACACAGACTCACTGCTCACTTAACTAAAACACCACATTATATACTCTCAATTCAACATGACTATTTTTAGTCATATTAAAT
The DNA here is from genome assembly GCF_023373465.1 of Oncorhynchus keta. Taxonomy (NCBI): domain Eukaryota; kingdom Metazoa; phylum Chordata; class Actinopteri; order Salmoniformes; family Salmonidae; genus Oncorhynchus; species Oncorhynchus keta. The sequence goes on along the minus strand of NC_068444.1, from coordinate 36,671,313 downwards.
CACGGTATTAACCATAACTTTTGACTCAAGAATGCAGTAGCAGTCAAAAGTTTGGACACGCCTACTCATTCAAAGGTTTTATTTTATTTGTACTATTTTCTACATTGTATAATACTAGTGAAGACATCTAAATTATGAAATAAAATATATTATGGAATCATTTAATAGCCAAAAAACATTTAAACAAATCAAAATATATTTTATATTTCAGATTCTTCAAAGATGACAACTTTGCACACTCTTGGCATTCTCTCAACCAGCTTCACCTGGAATGCTTTTCCAACAGTCTTGAAGGAGTTCCCACATATGCTGAGCACTTGTTGGCTGCTTTTACTTCACTCTGCGGTCCAATTCATCCCAAACCATCTCAATTGGGTTAAAGTTGGGTGATTGTGGAGAACAGGTCATCTGATGTAGCACTCCATCACTCTCCTTCTTTGTCAAATAGCCCTTACATAGGCTGGAGGTGTGCTGGGTCATTGTCATGTTGAAAAACAAATGATAGTCCCAAAAAGTGCAAACCAGATGGGATGGTATATCATTACAGAATGCTGTGGTAGTCATGCTGGTTAAGTGTGCCTTGAATTCTCAATAAATCACTGACAGTATCACCAGCAAAGCACCATCACACCTCCTCCTCCATGCTTCATGGTGGGAACCACACATGCAGAGATCTCACAAAGACACGTCGGTTGGAATCAAAAATCTCAAATTTGGACTCATCAGACCAAAGGACAGATTTTCACTGGTCTAATGTCCATTGCTCGTGTTTCTTGGCCCAATAAAGTCTCTTCTTCTTATTGGTGTGGTAGTGGTTTCTTTGCAGCATTACAACCATGAAGGCCTGATTCACGCAGTCTCCTCTAAACAGTTGATGTTGTGATGTGTCTGTTACTTGAACTTATTTCTGATGCTGGTCACGCTAATGAACTTGGGTCTTCCTTTCCTGTGGCGGTCCTCATGAAAGCCAGTTTCATCATATCGCTTGATGGTTTTGCGACTACACTTGAAGAAACATTCAAAGTTATTTTTTCCCGTATTGACTGACCATGTTTTAAAGTAATGATGGACTGTCAATTCTCTTCGCTTATTTGAGCTGTTGAGATAATATCGACTTGGTATTTTACCAAATAGGGCTATCTTCTGGGCTACCACCCTTACCTTGTCACAGCACAACTTATTGGCTCAAACGCAATAACAAGGAAAGACGTTCCACAAATGAGCTTTTAACAAAGCACCCCTGTTAATTGAAATGCATTCCAGGTGACTACCTCATGAAGCTGGTTGAGAGAATGCCAAGAGTGTGCAAAGCTGTCATCAAGGCAAAGGGTGGCTACTTTGAAGAATCTCAAATATAAAATATATTTTGATTTGTTTAAAGCTTTTTTTGTTCTGACATGATTCCATAATATGTGTTATTTCATAGTTTTGATGTCTTCACTCATATTCTACAATGTAGAAAATAGTTTTAAAAAAACAAAGAAAAACCCTTGAATGAGTAGGTGTCCAAACTGTTGACTGGTACTGTATGTGTTTTTCTGTTTAAGAGATAAGAGATAAGAGATATTAATAACAATTACATGGGTATAAAGTAAATTAAATTACTGTGTAGTACTTTGATAGCGAGAGCTATATATTCTATTATTCTATTCAGCAAAAATAATAACACCAAAGTCGCAGTGTAACACATTATCCACCATTTGTCAGTGATAGACTGCAGGTAAACAAGCTACTGAACTGCCGTGTTGTCGTGCCACAATGTTTGATGTTTCGTCTTGTTTGTTTGAGTGACATATCACCTAGATTACATAGGCAGGGTCTCCCTGCTTAGTACGCTTTTACGCTCTCAGGGTTTAACCAGGTGTTTCTCTGTCTAGCTGTTCACATCCACACCCCTAATCAGAGTTGACCTCCTAGCTGGGATGAATAAGAGGTAGGTGAGACCGGGGATGACTGTAACACGGGATAGTTGTAACACTCTCATAATCTCAAGTCAGTAACAAGCGTGTGACTCATGTGACTCACTGCACATGCTCAGTTTAGTCCGCAACCCTCATGTGACGAAGCAATACCCTGTGATAAACTTTGCAAATTTGATTGACAAAAAGAACATTTTGAAGTAACAAAGTCTTTTTTGTGTGTGATGGCATCACCTGCTTTGTAGTTAGATTCACCAAACTTATTTCAGGTATATAACCAGTTTGTGTAGATATACAGTACTTGGTTTAAGTTAGCAATGCTAAAGTTTGAACAGCTCAAATGATTAATTCTGCCACACAAAATGTTTAACATGGCAATGTTGTTCTTATGTTCTCAACAAAGGCTTTCAATATCTTGTTGCATGTCATGATTCAAGCATTTTTTCAAAGTGTTACATTTCACCCCAAGCCCTGTTACAATTGAACTCTCCTTGCATTTGAGACAAAGTCACACCTTGTCTGTTGGATTTAGTGATAATACCAACACCAATTTGTAGCAGACAGATGGAAGTTGTTCCTATCACATTTTGAGTAGCTCAAACAATCTCTGAGGAATTGACAAATATTGTATTGCAACCAACCCCGGTCTCCCCTAATATCATGTCACATAACCCAGGTTTTGGTAAACAATATGTAATTATAAGAAACCTATTATTCGTGCCAAACATTGGTATCCATATTTGTCCTCAACAATTGTGAATATAATGAAACATTGGCAGTGTCTTTGATCTATATTTTGTGCATAATTGCTTTTGCCTATTTCTTTCCACTGGCAGACATTATTCCATTTTTTCATTTCCGCACAAATAATTGGTTTGTGTCTCCCAAGGCTGTGTGCCACTCATTCCATTACTGATGCATTCAATAAATTGTGCATGTCAGTGTTATCCTGTAGACATGGAAAAACATTGCATGTCACATTGTTTGTCCAGACCTCCAGCAGTCTGTCACGTCTTATTGACTCTCTAGAGCCCCCGTGCGGCTGAACAGATACGCCCATAAGTAGTGAGTGGAGGTACCTTTACTGGTGGCTCACTTGAACCAAAAAGTGAGAAAACTGCCTTAAAAATGTCCTCAGCATTACCTCATTAATCTGAATGACGTAATAATGAGGAAGCCGTGCGAGAAATTCGGCCCCTTCTGTAGATCCCAGATCCCATCTGTTCTTTGGAGTGTCTGTTGTTTTCCACTTGGTGTTACTGAGCATTTGTCTCTGTAGGGTTGTGGTATTATTATTCTGGGTGACCTCCTCTGGCACCATGCTCATTCAAACAGAAGACCACCACAAGGACATCCCTGACCAGGCGTTGTTTATCAACTCAACCGTGTAGTTAGACATATAACATCCACGAATGCTGTGTACATCTCAACATTTCAGACACTCAGGAAAACATTGACATTGAGCTACTATGAATTCTGCATACAGTAATTGTTAAAGTCCTCAGAAACAAGGTCCATGTATGTTTCATCCATATTTTGTTTGATGTTACCAAACGATATATACCAAAATGGAGCCATCCATCACAGGGCAGAGCTGATATCAAAAGGAAGTGGCATGGGAGGAAGTCAACAGGATGTTAGATGACAGCTTCCTGTTTATTAAGGTACTGTGTGACAGATGGCTATAATGGTTCCCTCCTGGCCTGTCACAATACATCAGAGCACTTCGTGTCTGTATGTCCCAGTAAAGAAAATCTACTGGGCATCTCGGCTCTGACACATGGAAAATGCTAAAGAAACAAATCAGTCATTCTAGAATGTCTCTACCTTGGAAAATGTTGTCCTGCATATGAACATTATAGATAAGAAACCGGGTTGTCTTGCAGTGTGACTCTCTGGCAGTATTAGCCAATCACTTATCTGATGGACACTTCATCACTGTTATCTGATTTAGGGCGTGAGGATCCCAGGTCACATTAATCAACCTGAGAGGAAACTCTGAGACAAAAAAGGGTAAGGTGTATTTAATAAAGTTTGTCCAGCATGTGCTCAGACCTTAGTTCTTTTATTTTTTATTTTTAACTTTCATTCATCACTTATCTCGTAACATAAAGCACTGCTGTGTTGTTGCACTTTGTGCGACAGTTAAATGCATTTTGACATGTTGCATTCACAAGGTCAACCATTTGTGGTGTCCAGTCTGAGGGGGCTGTTGTAGGGTGTCCCTCGACTGGTCTCAGCTGCTCTGGGTGATAGCTGGAAGGACAACCTCGCGCTAAAACACTGACATGGAGAAACTCACCGTGGCCGAATGGAGCAATTTGCCACATTCTCTCAGTCAGCTCTATCCTCTTTGGCCAAAGACCGCTTGTTAAATGAGGTTTTTAAAGCCAAGCCCATGCTGTGTGGAACATACTGACGACTTTGGGTCAGAAAGCACACCGACGGGATTAAATAACTCAGGATGAACATTTGTTATGATGTGGTGGAGCATCTTTGTTGTAATTTGGTAAAATAATGAGGTTAGTTTGAGACAATTACATACGTTTGAACTCAAAGGTAGAGGAAATGTGTATTTATTAGGGATAACCATTAGCTGCTACCAAGGCAGCAGCTACTCTTCCTGGGGTCCAAACACATTAAGGCACTTACAGTACATCACACATAAAACAAAAGCTAAAACAGCACATCGTATAACATAATTACACCACTACATATCTACAATACAACATGTGTAATGCCACTATACAACAATATTACAATGTACGTGGGTGTAGCGTGCATGTACTAGCATTTGTGTGTGTATGCGAGTGTCTGTACAGAGCAGACGTAATCAAGACTTACACTTATTTCAGTTTTCATACAAGGTTTCAATCTCACGGACATGCGTTATAATCTTGCTACCTATTTATGCTAGATAATGCCTACAAAACATCTAGAATTCTATTCAAAATGTAACAGAGTGCCATGCTTGGTACAGTGCTTCGAGCGTAGGTTCAAGGCATCAAATGTCACAACAACTTGTCTAAAAGTATCAGCCACCAATCAGTCCCCCGCAGCAATATAGGGACACTGAGGTAGCTTTCCTGTATTGATCTTCCTCCGCGTCTTTCGATTTCTGCACCTTGAGGCATCTCTGAATATTAATGTGCTCTTCTGAAAAGGCAGTGAGAGGAAGGCTGGTCTTTTATCTGATGTTTATTGACTGAAGGAGGCCCCTGTAGTGATGTGAAGCAGTTCTCCTCTCTCTCTCTGTCATCCCTGTCCTCTGAGAAAGAGGAGACAAGCATACTGTAAGCTACAAAACAACTCTTTTGATTTATTGGGGTGAATCTGCCAAAGGAAACTTCATATCCTATGCCTGCCTCTCAGAGTGAGTCAGTGAAATAGGAGGATGATGAAATGCGTTTGCTGCCTTAGGCAGTATCTCACTGGTGAGCAGCTGAAGCAGTGGTAGAGGAGGGGATGGTGGCTAATTGCACCAGAAGTCTGGTTCTCAATTACTGCAGTAAAACAACATGAGTATTAATGGGTCATAGGTGATAGTGTGTGAGTACATTGCACACCAGAAGGGCTGTCATTTAAGTAAATAAATTATACATGACATAATGGCTGGCTGCTACTTATCCTATAATGGTTCTTTGACGGGGGTGAGACAAACCGTGTGCTTGGAAATCTGTCTAACTCTATTGATATTATCATACCTACTGGTAGAGAGCTCTACGCAGACATAAACATGAGATATTATCTAATCATAAGATATTATCTACAAACACAAATATTTTGTGCTGAAGACCTATCAATGCAGTTAAAACCAATAACGAAAAAACAAGTGACTCAAAAGCAGACTGAAAAAAGCAGCATGATCAAAAATATAGAAAGCAAGGTAGTAGCCTACATGTAGTATGGAAAAAGTGTTGAGCATCTCTCCTCAAAAAGCCTTAATGCGTACAGTACAAACTATGGGGTTGTTTTTTCTTGATGCACTTCTCAGACAAAAAGTCAATTGTAGGCTGAGTAGGGTCCTAATGACTTCAAAGTAGCTGCAGCGCTGTTGAATGGGCCGTAGTGGAATAGATCACATGGCAGGCCGCCCAGCCCTTCCTCTCAATGTGTGGTATATTATAGGAAGGCAAGACAGGGTGGCACCATTATTGAGCTCTGCCTGACTGAACACTGTGATGTGAGTCTGGGCTCAGGGTGGCACACCCTTCCTTATCACACACACAGATGGACAATGTATTACTATTACTGTATGCAACAATGCAAATACAATATGTATTGCACATATTGTGTCAGTTTTGTGATTCATGTCTTCCCGTTGATAATTCAACAGGGACGCCGTACATAATATAGAATAGAGCTTAATCTTTATAAGGTTGGTGGGTGCTAAAATTAAAGTCATAATAATAATTTATGCATACAATTACGATTACCAATATTGAAAGGGAAAACATGACTCTGCATAATAACACTGTATTACATGAATCAGCAAGGATATCAGGAACCTATATTCAAGTATTCAATATGTATATCTTTTATTATTATTTTTTAAATCTGAAAACACTCCTGATTCACAGCTTCTCCAATAGCTGTTCTCTATTTTCCAAGCGATAATCATTTCTCCCTCTGAATTTCTCCAAATTCATCTTACATTTTATGGCTGCCTGCCCACTATTCTTATTTAATTCGCCCCGCCCCCACCCCTCTCCTAGAGAGCTACACACTGCAGCTTATCCTCCCTGACAGTTTCTTATGGCCACATCTAAAATAATATGATACAAGTGCTCTGACCTTTTCAGCTGTGCCCTACTCCTTACCCGCAGACAGAAAGAGTGAGAGGGACAAAGAAAAGAGAGAGTGAGAGAGACAGGGACACAGAAAGAGGTAGAGAGAATGAGAGACAGAGAGGAGAGAGAGAGTGAGAAGGGTATAAGACACAAGAAAGAGAAAGATAGATGGTGAGAGAGTTAAGAGCCAGATAAGGAAGGGAAAAATAAACGGAGATTGAGAAATTGAGGCAGAAAGACAGTGGTAGATGGAGAAGGAGAACTAAGGGAGGGAGGATCTAATTTGATCCAAAAACCCATCAACAGGATAGGTTGCTGAGGGTTTCAGGCACAGTTTGTCGTCAAAAACGTGATTTTCCTGTGTTTAAGATATATTTCCACATTGCGAGGTTGGAATAATACTGTGAAAATGCAAGAGCTGTTTGAAAAGTCTGCCTGAAATTTCTGCCTGTTTTGGTGTGATGGAGTTTTGGCCTGCCTGGTGAAATCATCAGACGGCAAAATAGTGCATTGACCAATAAGAAAGAGAGTTCCAAACCTCTCTGCCAATACCAACTCATCTTCATTTTCCCCCTCCCCACTCAGACCACAACCAGACAGTCATAGCAAAATTTTGCTTGAGAAATGGCTCTTTGCTCAGAAGCTATTGTTGCTCATTTCTGACCATTTTAATTGAAAACAATCACAGTAAGGTACTTAATTGTTACCCAGAACTGATTTGATATTGAGATAAAAATGGCTGCATTGGACCTTTAAGCATTTGCCTTGAGAGATCTCCTTCAGTGCCCATCAGTCACTGCACAGCGTTGACAGAGAATAATTCCTCTCATAATCTAAAGAAGGTCAAGCTACTCTAACAGTTATGCTTGAAATGCCTAGAAAAATGTTTAGTAATGTACGCCAAGTTTAGTTAAAAAGGCATTAGAGCCACATTTCAGTCATCTGGACAATGTCTGGCTGTGGCTTTGAATCTCCAGGCTTCTGTCTCTACTCTCTTCAAAGCCTTGTGAGAATAGCAGACATCCAGGCATGAATAACATCAAGTTTTTCAAGAGCTTTAGCAATATGGGGAGCTGTGATGAAGAGGCATCTGTTTCATCCCTTGGTCCTGTAATTATACCAGGTAAATCTGTTACAGCTCAGAGGACAAAGTGAGAGAACAGTCCTAAAAATAAACACCTTCCAATAACCTCTGACCAATTTCCTCAAAATGTGTAAAGTGAATTGTGTATGTACCGATAATCAAATCAAATTTATTTATATAGCCCTTCGTACATCAGCTGATATCTCAAAGTGCTGTACAGAAACCCAGCCTAAAACCCCAAACAGCAAACAATGCAGGTGTAAAAGCACGGTGGCTAGGAAAAACTCCCTAGAAAGGCCAAAACCTAGGAAGAAACCTAGAGAGGAACCGGGCTATGTGGGGTGGCCAGTCCTCTTCTGGCTGTGCCGGGTAGAGATTATAACAGAACATGACCAAGATGTTCAAATGTTCATAAATGACCAGCATGGTCGAATAATAATAAGGCAGAACAGTTGAAACTGGAAGCAGCACAGTCAGGTGGACTGGGGACAGCAAGGAGCCTTCATGTCAGGTAACGGTCCTAGGGCTCAGTCATTGAAACTGGAGCAGGAGCATGGCCAGGTGGACTGGGGACAGCAAGGAGTCCTCATGTTAGTCCTGGGACATGGTTTTCCGAGAGAGAAAGAAAGAGAGGAGAGAATTAGAGAACGCACACTTAGATTCACACAGGACACCGAATAGGACAGGAGAAGTACTCCAGATATAACAAACTGACCCTAGCCCCCCGACACATAAACTACTGCAGCATAAATACTGGAGGCTGAGACAGGAGGGGTCAGGAGACACTGTGGCCCCATCCGAGGACACCCCCGGACAGGGCCAAACAGGAAGGATATAACCCCACCCACTTTGCCAAAGCACATCCCCCACACCACTAGAGGGATATCTTCAACCACCAACTTACCATCCTGAGACAAGGCCGAGTATAGCCCACAAAGATCTCCGCCACGGTACAACCCAAGGGGGGGGGGGGCAACCCAGACAGGCCGACCACAACAGTGAACGACGGAGAGGTTTGACTGTGTGTGATATTAGATTGCCAAAGCACATCCCCCACACCACTACTTTAATACATTACCATCCTGAGACAAGGCCGAGGCCCACAAAGATCTATTGAACCGGAGAGGTTTGACTGTGTGTGATATTAGATTGCTTCTTGTGTAAATATTTTCTGTCTGGATTTTAATGATTTGTAAATATGTGGGTTATTCCACATAGTGCCTTTTCCGTCCCTTTGACCACTATGTCTGCAAGTTTTCAGCATCATTGTAAAGCCCTAATTATGCTATTGCGTTAACATAGTCATTTCTGGAGATTTTTATTTATTTTATTCATGTGCTACATTTTTGTCTGTCCCTCATTTTAAGGTCAACCCTGTACCTGAACTGAACTCTTGTTTTAATATGGTGAAACTATTCCCATGTTACAAGGGGATTTATGGCTGATTTTAAGATGAAATCGTCAACCTTGTTTAGGGTCAACCTTGGTACTTAATTGGCAGATAGACACAAGTTTTTTATGAAGTTGAACATGTTCTCTTTATGACAGAATGTAAACATTTTGTGAAATAAAAGAAGAAATAATAATTACACGTCCCAAAAGACACTTAATTGATGGAATGATCCATGTGTGTCCATCACTTTACTCTATTGTCTCTGTATGTACTGTACTGTATTAGTGTCCATTGCTTTGTCCTGTATTGTGTGTATACTTTATTTTTGTCCTGTCCATTGCTCCCTTAAAACAATTGACCTGTACCACAACTTTAACCTCTTTGCCCCTTTGTCTGTCCAACAGTATGGGGCCTTGGCGTGAGTGCTCTGCTCTGCTCTGCAGTCCATCGGTCCATAATTTCTGCTGGCCAGGCGATTGAGGCAAACAATATTGATTTTGAAACATCCTGTGTTCCCTTAGAGACCATCTCTGGTTTCAATGAGAGAATCTGTATGCATTACAGGAAGGAGGTGACTAATGTCTGCCCTGCCTGACTCCTCTGAAACACAATACTCCCAGTGGAGATAAGGATGGACCAGATGATCTATTCTGGAGTGATAACTGCCTTATGCTCCCATTTTGTCAATCATAGTAGGATCCCCTTTGTTAGATGTGCTGAATGACAAAGTCAGGTTGACCGGTGAATGAAATTTTCTTTAGCAGGATACCCAGAGGAAAAGTCATTATTATCCTTCAGGTGATTGTTTGAGCCTTATTGTGGGCACGGCATCCTTCTGAGCACTTCAAAACTCCAACTTCAATGACAGTTATCTTAAAATGAAAAGACATAATATTCCCGCACCCCAATAACATTGTTGCAGAGGAGGGTTTGTTAGCTAGCTACAGGAATCTAGGCACCTCAGACGTTTTCTTATAAAACAGCTCAGCTGGCAATGCCAGCTAGCTAGCGTTAGCTAGACTGCATCTCGATTCGGAGGCTCATGGGCACATACATAGACATATAACATAGGCTTCAGGATCCAGCTGGTGAGATACATTTCCACCATAGGCAACAACAATTGGCTACTAGTTTGTTTTTACCAAAATATTTTCAACTCATAGCTAGTTTATCCAGTGACCACCGCATTATTTAGAAAGATAGCTACTGACTGAAATGTAGCTAGCCAGCATGCTGTCTCACACTGGCCAGGCAGTAGCCAACTAGCAAGCTAACAGTTAGCTAACTGTGGACGCCAAATGACGCCGCTAGCTAGACTCTGGGCAAAAATAGCCATGGGCAACAATAACTGGCAACTAGTTCATTTTCAGACAAATATGTTCAACCGATAGTTAATTTATCCACTGACTACCGCATTTAGAAGGCTAGCTAAATTACTTAAATGTAGCGTGGCCATGACTAGTGCTGCATGATTAACCAAAATGTGTTTTTTAGAAACAACCAATTCACTGAAATCGGTTCAATAATTTGAATTCCATTTAGTTAATTTTCTTCTGAGCTCAATGCGCAGTTTCTCTAGAGATAAATCAGATCAAGCCCAAATTGTGCAATGTTTTAGGGATATTTAGTTTAGCGCAGAAAACGTGCTAAGTAACTACAATGACCATATTCCATTGCTCGCCTACTTGTCTGGTCTATGCAGAGCACACAGACAAGGAGAGGAAGAGAAGAGACAGAAAAATGCAGGATCGAGAGTGATAGTGAGTAGTTGCTTCACGAGTTATCTCTATCTGAAAATACATGATCTAAGTGATTGATAGTTCATATTCAACAGTCATAAAAGTATGCCTTATTTACTTTGAAGAACTACTAAAATAGTGATTTTGTCACACAGCATAGGCAGCAGCTCGGTTGATATGAGTAGAGATGATGTCTTGGAATGAAATAAAAAAGTAATCAAATAAAACAAATGTAATATACACAACAACTTAAATATTTTATTGAAGTAAAGTAAAGTGAATAAATGATGCTTGATAAGTAATAAGCAGTATGGGCAGTCATTACCATAATGGGACTTTTATTACTTATTTTATTCCGTGTTGTTACATCAGTCAACCCACATAATGCATTGTGCATTTCATGTAAAAAATAAATAAAATTGAAATAGAAAACCGTGATTATTTAAAAAATAATCGAACCTAAATTGAACCGCTCAGCACTTGCCACTACTAGCTAACTAATCGTGAATTTCCTGTTCTTTGATACATTTGTGTCAACTTACTCATATCAAGCAACAGATTTGTGGAAAGGTAAAAATAAGAATTAGAGACTCATTTTCTGAATGATTGGACAGTGAAACTAAATAAATTGGTAGCGAGCTGGTGAGGCTTTAATTTATTTCACAATGAATTAAGCCTAAGTGACCTCTCTAACAATGGAAATACGTCCTCAAAGATGGAAGTCAGGCAGCAGGAAGCGAGATCAGGTGGGACCCTGCTAGCCAATGAGAGTGCAGATGCATATGTGAACAACTGATATAAAGTAAAACATTTGAAGTTGCCAAAATGTGTGTCCACTTATGTCAGTGCATTCGTAACAACCTAAGTACTACGAAACTTCTATTAGATCAAATAAGCCTCATGTAGCAAATGAGCAATTCCATTTTTGTTAATCAAATTCGGCACGCTCTCATTGACCTCCCCCAAAAATGATTTACTTCGTGGTCTTATTTTCGTGGACAGATTTTGGGTGGAGTAAATAAACCCTTTCGCTTCGACTTTTCCTCTCTGATTAAGCTGAAACTGGGTTTCCCAAGTCGTTCCGTGCTTTCTGCTCATGCCAGCGAGCAAGCTAAACAGACAGCTGGGCAGCACGTCTGTCTGATGTCACACACCCAAAAAGGCTTAACCAATCACCCAATGTAACTCATGAATATTAATGACTTTGCCTCCGGATATCCTATGAAAGGACATTTTGCAACTGGTGATGGCACTGTTAGCAGTGGATATTTACATTTGAGCAATGTTGGGGAGATAATGTTTGTTTCAAACCTGGGATCAAATATACTGAACAAAAATATAAACGCAACATGTAAAGTGTTGGTCTCATGTTTAATGAGCTGGGGGAAAAAAATCCATAAATGTTCCATACGCACAAAAAGCTTATTTCTCTCAGATTTTCCACACAAATTTGTTTACATTCCTGTTAGTAAACATTTCTCCTTTGCCAAGATAATCCATCCACCTGACAGGTGTGACATATCAACAATCTGATTAAATGGCATGATCATTGCACAGGTGCACCTCGTGCTAGGGACAATAAAAGGCCACTCTAAAATGTGCAGTTTTATCACATAACACAATGCCACAGATGTCTCATGTTTTGAGGGAGCATGCAATTGGCATGCTGACTGCAGGAATGTTGACCAGACCAACGTCATTTTAGAGAATTTGGCAGTACGTCCAACCGGCTTCACAACCTCAGACCACATGTAGCCACGCCAGCCCACGACCTCCTCATCCGGCTTCTTCACCTCGGGGATCGTCTGAGACCAGCCACCCGGACAGTTGATGAAACTGAGGAGTATTTCTGTATGTAATAAAGCCCTTTTGTGTGGACAAAACTAATTCTGATTGTCTGGGTCTGGCTCCCTAGTGGGTGGGCCTGGCTCCCAAGTGGGTGCAGCTATGCCCTTCCAGGCCCACCCATGGCTGAGCCCCTGCCCAGTCACGTGAGATCCATATATAAGGGCCTAATGAATTTATTACAATTGACTGATTTCTTCCATGAACTGTAACTCTGTAAAGTCCTTGAAATTGTTGCATATTATTATTATTATATTTCTATTTGAAATACTTATTTTCTGTGTATGTGAGTATTTTAAAAATAATGTCAGAATCCACTACTTCTATTTAAAGAATATGGAAGTATTTTCAAACAATTTACTATAAACATAGCCTCCTATTTGACACTATTTTCAAATGAGTTTTTTTTACAAAAACATAATTTCAAATACCCCTTGGACCAAACAGACCTGGGTTCAAATGCATGGAGTATTCAATTACTTCTATTTAAAAATACACTTCTGTGTATTTGAGTATCCAATAACCAAAATTATTTTCATCAGTTAATCTCTCTCTCTATTTCTCTCTCTCTCTCTCACACTCACACACAAATCCATTTCAGTGTTCAACCACTTGTATTTTCAAAGAAACAATATCCAAATACTTACTTGTCAATGTCTTTGAAAGTAAATGAAATACCCTAAATAGCCTTTGAACTCAGGTTGGGTGTGTGTGCGCGTGCATCCGTGCGCACACCTCTTTATATATATAGTAGGCTTATACAAAGTTTTACGGATCACTGTGTTACAAAATGCTACAGGCTCTGCATCTGTTGTTTTGCAAATAAAATATTAACTTTTGGTCATGCTGAGATGCTACTGGACATTCCTGCACATTCAAAAGGTGCCTCAAAGTGAAATCGTCTGGTGGTGCAATTTGACAGAAAACTGTGACATTTATGTCCTTGCTAAATAACAACACAAGGTTATAATTGATAGAAGTGATGGATCATTAAACCATAAACACAGTGGGGTAGAGAAATAATCACTACCCTGTGACTCACCACCCATATCACATGACACCTCCCTTTTTTGCAATTATTTTGGCTCCACAGTGTGTGGATTGGAATATATTAAATATAAGTGCATTTTAAAGAGAGTAAACCGATTGAATCATTTCAGCAAATGGAGTTTGAGAAATCACGTCTCTGATCCAATGACCATTTCCATCAGTTCATCTCTCTATTTGTCTCTTTATTTTTCTCTCTCTCACACACAGACATTGGGGCTACTCACAATGGCTCTATGGTTTCAAGCAGTCAATCAGACTGAGGGGTAAATAATAGCCTCAGACAATTTTGCATATAAGATCTCCAGGAAACGTAACTTATTGCACTTGCTCTATTGTTTTCAAGTGCTGGATCAAGTTACATGAAACTACGTCATCCACCGGCTCGTATGGTAATTTGTGCTACTTCAGGCAAATAGTTTAGGGTTGAGAGTGAGCATGATTTTAGAAATATTGTCCTGTGTTTAGTTGCTGTTGTTCAACGTTGGCCGGCTGTTTCCTCTGCATACCGCAAACTCTCTGGAGAGAAAGGGCAGCAGACCCTAATTGGTTTCTCAATGAAATATAACCATTAGTCCCACCACGGGAGGGACTGAGGAAAAGCAGCACCCAGCATTCCCAATCGCCGTTACTCAACTGTCCACCATCTACTGTGAACAGAACCTTTTGGAGTGCAAAGGAGCCTCGACACGATTTGATCTCCATATTTCTACCAAATATTTTTTTTTCGTTTTAGTAGCGGATCGCATTGGACCGTAAAACATCTTTCATTCCCGCATAGAGAAAGTTTGTGCAGATTCAAACATGAGTGATTTGGAAGAAGACTTCAAAAAGATCCTATTGATAAAAGAGGAGAGAATTAAGGACATGGAGAGGCGTCTCGTCGAGAAGGAAGAAGAGATACACGAATTAAGACGAAAACTGCACAAATGTCAATCCGTTCTTCCCAGCGCGCAGATAATTGGACCTAGAACCAGGCGTGCTCAAGGCATCTCAGCAGAACCTCAAGCTTACCGAACCTTCCAGGAGTTGAACAGTGAAGCATTTCGGAAACATTCCAAGTCTGACAGGTACCCACATAGCTTATTATTGTTAATTCAACATAAGTCATGTATTTCCTGTTCCTTCATTTCCTGTTTCCAATTACTGTTTATCCACTGGGCACCAGGGTTGGGTAGGTTACTTTACGTTACTCCTAAATGTAATCCGGTACAGTTACCTGTCCAAAAATGTTATCAGTAACGAAACATTTGGATTACCCAAACTCAGTAACGTAATCTGATTACATTCCGTTACTTTTAAGATTACTTTCCCCTTTAGAGGCATTAGAAGAAGACAAAAATGTATGTCACCAATTGAACGACGTCTATTGCAGGATACATGTTAAAGTTTATAAAGCTGGCCATATATGGATGTAAAATGTTACTATATGGGTTGGTTATGTAGGCTTCTTCCAAACCATTGCTTTCGACTACATATAATAATATGATTCAATTATGTCTTTACATTAAAAACCAAAGTCTATCAGAATTCCAGTCATTCCAATACATGTTATACCCCTTGATCTTCAAGAATAGGACTTAGAAATATGGAAGTATAGATTAGCCAAATTGTTTTACCTGAGCATGACCCCAAAACTAAGGATTTATAAACCAGCCCTACTCTGTTGTTTATGATTTTGTTGTCATGAGGACTGATTGGGCTCATTGATTTGATTAAAAATAAATAAATGCTGTGCTCATGGAATGGGATGCTTTGAGCACTCCTGAAAAGTGCTAAATGCATGTGAAAAATGAATGCCATATACTGCATTTGCAATAGGCCTATTGTTTGCCTTTTTGTTGGCGACACTTTGATATCTTGATATCAAACATGATATGCAGCTGTTTTAAAGGGCAAGTACACAGATGAAACAATAACAAAATGGTTGCGTCTGTTTTGGTAAAATGCTGAGGGATGGGCCTGAAGAAATGTAACCACTCTCAGATTAATAGATAGAGCTATGGATGCCAGGACTGACCATCCATGATATCACAATTATAGTTTTAGCCATGTTATGACAGTGTTTGTTTACATTTACAATGTTTACAAACATTGGAGATAAACAAGCTTATATTTTGAGTGTGACAGTTGAACTAAGCTCATGAGGCATTTGTAAGTTATATTAATTAAGAATCAATGGATATACAGTACCAGTCAAAAGTTTGGACAAATCTACTCATTCCAGAGTTTCTCTTTATTTTTTACTATTTTCTACATTGTAGAATAATAGTGAAGACATCAAAACTATGAAAAAACACATATGGAACCATGTAGTAACCAAAAAAAGATTTAAACAAATCAAAATATATTTTATATTTGAGATTCTTCAAAGTAACCACCCTTTGCATTGATGACATCTTTGCACACTCTGGGCATTCTCTCAACCAGCTTCATGAGGAATGCTTTTCCAACAGTCTTGAAGGAGTTCCCACATATGCTGAGCACTTGTAGGCTGCTTTTCCAAACCATCCCAAACCATCTCAATTGGGTTGAGGTCGGGTGATTGTGTTACTATTTGTGTTATTATTTTTCAGGGACATTGTCACTGCCAGTATACAATAAATCCCAAGCTCTTTTCTGCAGTTGCTATAAAGAACTGCCTTCCCAGTAGACGCAAACACCTTTGGTCGACATGTCAAAATGTGTTGGGAATATGTAGTGTGGAGAGCGTTTGCACATTGGGAAGATGTCACCGAGACATCAGAATACAATGCTGATGCCTGGCCGACGTATAAACGATGTAGAACTGTAGCATTTAGAATAGGTATTCCTTACACCTCTGTAAGACGTCTGGCCAATTAGCAAACAATGTCTAAACTTCATCTTCCCGACGCATCATGTATACATCCGTTGGACAGAGGTATCTGTGCTATCTGGGTTTGTTGCCTCTCTCTCACATTTTTTCGGTCATACACCCACACATGTACATGTGTGGGTGTGCAACCACAAGCACACGCGAAAACGTACTCGAAATGTCAGTGTTGTTTTCAAGGCATAAAATGCTGAATTTTTGAATTTACAAATATCGTTCAATCAATATTAAGCGTGGCTATTTCTAAGACTGTATGCTATTAGGACTGGGACCACACCAGTGTCGCAAAGCAAATTTAACGGATATCCCTACCGGCCAAACCCTCCCCTAACCCGGATGACACTGGGCCAATTGTGCCTTAGACCACTGTGCCACCCGGGAGGCCCAAATGTAACTTCTTTAGCACACAATATTTTACATATTGAGGATTTTAAAGGACCAAAGAGTTTGGTCTGCTTGTGTTTTCATTTTTGCCGTGGAAAAAATATTGCGATACTGGTATTGTCCCGGCCCTTAGAATAAAAGGTATTATCTAGAACCGTAGAATAAAATGTATTATCTAGAACCTTAAACGGTTCTTTGGTTGTCCACATAGGAGAACCCTTAGAAGAACCCTTTTTGGTTCCAGGTAGAACCATTTTCGATTCCATGTAAAAACCCTTTCCACAGAGGGTTCTACCTGGAACCAAAAAGGGTTCACCTATGTTGACACCCGAAGAATCCTTTCAGAACACTTTTTTTCTAAGAGTGTATATGCCATATTGCTTAATTTCCTTTTTACAAAAGGAATAAGCTACTATCAAACATTGTGACAACCAACCCTGCATTGGGGCTAGTTGTGACAAAAAGGCTTATGACTCCATGTCGGAATAAGATATGAGGACATGTGTCCTATTTCAACCCAACACCTTGGTCTTTCTATATCTTGTAAGATATACTGGTGCTGAGAAATAGTTAAAAAGTGTGACAAAAAACCCCAGTCTCCCCTACGTTTAGCCTAACAAATAATGCATTTGGTTAACTAATTATATTGTGCGTAGTTCCTGGATGTGGGATAAGCCAATAAACCAGACATCCAAAAAAGAAAGAAGGATGTGGTCACAAATCAATTAGCAATTTCATCATGGAGGGATGTGGCTACTTTTAGATGGAAGGATAGCAGTCTAGTGATTTTAATTGATTGGCTCCATCTTCAAACTCCGAGGGGAATTACGCACAAAGGATGTCCATAACACCAGCAGATTTTAAAAAATGCAAATACTGTTTTATGTAAAGAGTCCAATGCAAAGGCCTATTTATGCATATTTAGCCAAATACAGGCAACTCCATAAAACATCAAATCTGTGCTTTGCTTTTCAGATGTCACTTTTCATGTCCCTCAATTGCTTCAGAGCAATTTCCACTGGGTACTGCTAATAGCCTGTTACTCTAGCCTCATTCAGGGCTGTTCAGCTAAAAGCTGTTGGTTGTCATTTTATGCAGACAGTCACCATGGGGATGTAACCTGGAGAGAAGTGAGGGGATACTGTTATGTCTGCTGTGATCTGTAACTTATTCATTAGACATGTTCACCTAACTCTGTTGTGCAACAATGAGTGGCCCCTATGATTGGTTTATTCATATAATTTTAGTTACACTGTTTGTAAACACTGCGTATTTATATACTGGATTCTTATTTATATAATTGATTATATACCGGATTCTTATTTATATACTGTATTCTTCACATAGCTCTTTTGAATATATCCACTACTGCATTGCATTTTTGTTGCACTGTTTATATTCACTGCCTGTATGTACACTACCATTCAAAAGTTTGTGGTCGCTTAGAAATGTCCTTGTTTTTGAAAGAAAATCACTTTTTCCGTCCATTAAATTAACATGAAATTGATCAGAAATACAATGTAGACATTGTTAATGTTAGAAATGGAATATCTACATAGGCGAACAGAGGCCCATTATCAGCGACCATCACTCCTGTGTTCCAATGGCACGTTGTGTTAGCTAATCCAAGTTTATAATTTTAAAAGGCTAATTGATCATTGGAAAACCCTTTTGCAATTATGTTAGCACAGCTAAAAACTGTTTAAAGAAGTAGCTGTGCTGATTAAAGAAGCAATAAAACTGTCCTTTAGACTAGTTGAGTATCTGGAACATCAGCATTTGTGGGTTCAATTACAGGCTCAAAATGTCCAGAAACAAATAACTTTCTTATGAAACTCATCAGTCTATTCTTGTTCTGAGAAATTAAGGCTATTCCATGCGAGAAATTGCCAAGAAACTGAAGATCTCGTACAACTCTGTGTACTACTCCCTTCATAGAACAGAGCAAACAGGCCCTAACCAGAATAGAAGGAGGAGTGGGAGGCCCCGGTGTACAACTGAGCAAGAGGACAAGTACATTAGAGTGTCTAGTTCAGAAACAGATGCCTCAAGTCCTAAATGGCAGCTTCATTAAATAGTACCGGCAAAACACCCGTCTCAACGTCAACAGTGAAGAGGTGACTCTGGGATGCTGGCCTTCTTCTTTTGCCTATCTTAATCTTTTCTTTTTATTGGCCAGCCTGAGACATGGCTCTCTCTTTATCACTCTGCCTAGAAGGCCAGCATCCCAGAGTCGCCTCTTCACTGTTGACACGGGAGTGATGGTTGCTGATAATGGGCCTCTGTATACCTATATAGATATTCTATAAAAAAATCTGCCATTTCCAGCTACAATGGTCATTTACAACATTAACAATGTCTGCATTGTATTTCTGATCAATTTTATGTTATTTTAATGGACAAAAAAATGTGCTTTTCTTAAAAACAAGAACATTTCTAAGTGACCCCAAACTTTTGAATGGTAGTGTATATACTGGAACATCTCATTCCAAAATTATGGGTAATATTGGAATGAGATGTTAGATGTTCGAACATTACTGCAGGGACTTGCTTCCATTCAGCCACAAGAACAATAGTGAGGTCGGGTACTGATGTTGGGCAATTAGTCCTGGCTCGCAGTCGGCATTTCAATTCATCCCAAAGATGTTCGATGGGGTTAAGGTTAGGGCTTTGTGCAGGCCAGTCAAGATCTTCCACAATGATCTCGACAAACCATTTCTGTATGGACCTTGCTTTGTGCACGGGGGCATTGTCATGCTGAAACAGGAAAGGGCTTTCCCCAAACTCTTGCCACAAAGTTGGAAGCACAGAATCATCTTGAATGTCATTGTATGCTATTGCGTTAAGAATTCCCTTCACTGGAACTAAGGGGCCTAGCCCGAACCATGAAAACAGCCCCAAACTATTATTCCTCCTCCACCAAACTTTACAGTTGGCACTATGCATTCAGGCAGGTAGCGTTCTCTTGGAATGTGCCAAACCCAGATTCATCCGTTGGACTGCCAGATGGTAAAGTGGGATTCATCACTCCAGAGAACCCATTTCCACTTCTCCAGAGTCCAATAGCAGTGAGCTTTACACCACTCTAGCCAAAACTTGGCATTGCACATGGTGATCTAAGGCTTGTGTGAGGCTTCTTGGCCATGGAAACCCATTTCATGAAGCTCCCGACGAACAGTTCTTGTGCGGATGTTGCTTCCGGAGGCAGTTTGGAACACGGTAGTTGCATCCGAGGATAGACACGTTTCAGCACGCGGCGGTCCCGTTCTGTGAGCTGGTGTGGCCTACCACTTCGTGGCTGAGCTGTTGTTGCACTAAGACATTTCCAATTCACAATAACAGAACTTACAGTTGACTGTAAAAAACTGTTTGCATGTTCTTCACAAAGAGGGCAACAGATGCTACTGAGCCAGATGTCAGGGGAGAAGCTCCTGGTGGTATCTGATTTGAAGTACCTTGGCATCATACTTGATTCCAACCTCTCTTTTAAAAAGCATGTGAAAAAGGTAATTCAAATAACTAAATTCAATCTAGCTAATTTCCGATTTATACGAAATTGTTTGACTACAGAGGTAGCAAAACTGTACTTCAAATCTATGATACTCCTGCACTTAACATACTGCTTGACTAGTTGGGCCCAAGCTTGCTGTACAACATTAAAACCTATTCAGTCTGTCTACAAACAGGCTCTCAAAGTGCTTGATAGGAAGCCCAATAGCCATCATCATTGTCACATCCTTAGAAAGCATGAGCTCTTGAGTTGGGAAAATCTTGTGCAATACACCGACGCATGTCTTGTATTCAAGATCCTTAATGGCCTGGCTCCCCCTCCACTCAATATTTTTGTTAAACTGAAAACTCAGACATATGGCAGCAGATCCACACGGTCTGCCATGAGAGGTGACTGTATAGTTCCCCTAAGGAAAAGCACCTTTAGTAAATCTGCATTCTCTGTGAGAGCTTCCCATGTCTGGAATACACTGCCATCAGACACACATAACTGCACCACATATCACACTTTCACAAAATGCTTGAAGACCTGGCTAAAGGTCAATCAGATTTGTGAACATGGTCCCTAGCTGTGTGTTGCCGCTTTCCATGTTGTCTGTAGCTTGTGAGGTGTGGAAACACTTTGTTGCTTTTATGAATTTTGTCTTGCTGCTTTTTGTTCTATGTTGCTCTGTCTGTATGCTATGTCTTGCTTGTCCTATGGTGCTATTGTCTATATTGTAATTGTTTTTAATAACCTGCCCAGGGACT
The DNA here is from genome assembly GCF_023373465.1 of Oncorhynchus keta. Taxonomy (NCBI): domain Eukaryota; kingdom Metazoa; phylum Chordata; class Actinopteri; order Salmoniformes; family Salmonidae; genus Oncorhynchus; species Oncorhynchus keta. The sequence continues at coordinate 36,649,998 of NC_068444.1, read as the reverse complement.
GCGGTTGAAAATTAGCCGGCTGGCTAAAACCGGCACTTTTACTGAAACGTTGATTAATGTGCACTGTCCCTGTAAAAATCAAATAAACTAAACTGGGGCAGCTCTAGTAGGGAAAGGTTGCATTCTATGACGGTGCTACGTTGAAAGTCACTGAGATGTTCAGTATGGGCCATTCTACTGCCAATGTTTGTATAAGGAGAATGCATGGCTGCGTGCTCGATTTTATACACCTCTCGCTGAAATAGCTGAATGCACTCATTTGAAGGGGTGTCCACATACTAAGAAAGTGTGTATTTTTGGTATATATACGCATAGATTGCTTTTGGATTACTGATACAGTGTTATTTGGGTAGTTAACTGGATACGTTCCTGACCTTTATGATTTCTTGTTTTTGATTATTATTTGTGAACTTGCTTGACATTTGTATGGCATTGTTAGAAGATAGTGACACAAGCATTTCACTGCAGCCACTATTACATCTGCTAAACTGTGATATGATTTGATAGAATGTTCACAATTCCTGACGTTTTAATCCTAGTAAAAATTCCCTGTTTTAGGTCAGTTAGGAACACCACTTTATTTTAAGAATGTGAAATGTCAGAATAATAGCAGAGTGATTTATTTCAGCTTTTATTTCTTTCATCACATTCTCAGTGGGTCAGAAGTTTACATATGCTCAATTAGTATTTGGTAGCATTGTCTTTAAATTGTTTAACTTGGGTCAAACGTTTCAGGTAGCCTTCCACAAGCTTCCCACAATAAGTTGGGTGAATTTTGTCCCATTCCTCCTGACAGAGCTGGTCCGGTTTGTAGGCCTCCTTGCTCGCACACACTTTTTCAGTTCTGCTCACAAATGTTCTATAGGTCAGGGCTTTGTGATGGCCACTCCAATACCTTGACTTTGTTGTCCTTAAGCCATTTGGCCACAACTTTGGAAGTATGCTTGGGCTCATTGTCTATTTGGAAGACCCATTTGTGACCAAGCTTTAACTTCCTGACTGATGTCTTGAGATGTTGCTTCAATATATCCACAGAATTGTTCTTCCTCGTGATGCAATCTATTTTGTGAAGTGCACCAGTCCCTCCTGCAGCAAAGCACCCCCACAACATGATGCTGCCACCCCCGTTCTTCACTGTTGAGATGGTGTTCTTCAGCTTGCAAGCCTCCCCCTTTTTCCTCCAAACACAATGATGGTCATTATGGTCAAACGGTTCTATATTTGTTTCATCAGACCAGAGGACATTTTAGACATATTGGTTTTGGAGCAGTTGCTTCTTCCTCGCTGAGCGACCTTTCAGGTTATGTCAATATATGACTTGTTTTACTGTGGATATAGATACTTTTGTACCTGTTTTCCTCCAGCATGTTCACAAGGTCCTTTGCTGTTGTTCTGGGATTGATTTGCACTTTTCGCACCAAAGTACATTCAGGCAGAACGCGTCTCCTTCCTGAGTAGTATGACGGCTGCGTGGTCCCATGGTGATTATACTTGCGTACTATTGTTTGTACAGATGAACGTGGTACCTTCAGGCGTTTGAAAATTGCTCCCAAGGATGAACCAGACTTGTGGAGGTCTACATTTCTTTTTCTGAGGTCTTGGCTGAATTCTTTTGATTTTCCCATGATGTCAAGCAAAGAGGCACCGAGTTTGAAGGTAGGCCTTGAAATACATCCACAGGTACATCTCCAATTGACTCAAATGATGTCAATTAGCCTATCAGAAGCTTCTAAAGCCATGATATCATTTTCTGGAATTTTCCAAGCTGTTTAAAGGCACAGTCAACTTCTGACCCACTGGAATTGTCATACAGTGAATTATAAGTGAAATAATCTTTCTGTAAACAATTGTTGGAAAAATTACTTGTGTCATGCACAAAGTAGATGTCCTGACTGACTTGCCAACACTATAGTTTGTTAACAAGAAATTTGTGGAGTGGTTGAAAAACGAGTTTTAATGACTCCAATCTAAGTGTATGTACACTTTCAACTTCAACTGTACATAATGTCCTCTCAGCTCTTGTTGTTTTTGGGCACCATTGATGACAGATGTGTCCTGATGCATTGCTAACGAGCACCAAGGCATCGCCTGAAGTTGTAAACAAGCTCTGTGGAACTGAACCCACTTTTGATCATTACACGGCACTCACACTAACATATATGCCTGCATTGAGTGCACTGACTGAGAGGTCCACTGATATTGACTCTTGTGAAAGTGTATTTTTATCACTGATTGATATAACGAGAACACTGTTGGGTACTTACACACATTCCAATACAATATTGAGTGCCCTGACTCAGAGTATACTTACTATGAGTGCGCATCGGAGCCGATACGATTCTCACTCTACAGATACTAACGTTTTGTCTGTGCTCACTGTTGGCTCAGAACGTGCCATGTTTTGATCTTCTGAGATGCAGAATTCCACGTGAGTGGGAGATGTCACAGAGGAGCTTGATTCACAGTTCTGATAAGGTGGATCGGCACCTTTCTCTGAATCGTTAATGGATTCACTGGTCTCACCGTCAGTCATCACCTTCTGCTCTCTCTCGCGCTCTCCGCTTTTTGGTTCAATGGTTTTAAAGATGCGACGCTCAAATTTGTTCACAGGATCTGCGTCTGACTAGCATGCCATTCCCTTTTATTAAACCTAGTTATCCTCAGCTCTCATTGCAAGTGTTAACACGACACAGTTTGAAACTCCTAAAGTTGTCAATGTGAGCACTGTGAGCCATGCGTGACAATTATAAATACCGCCCCAAGGCAGTTTCTCCACAGACACGCGCAGACATAACAAAAGTGACCACTGTCCCAGATATTCTCCTCTAGTTGCAGGTAATAACCATAGCCACATGATGGCAGCAAAATGCTTTTTCATGTTTAGGATCATTTGTGAATGGGAGTGGCTGTGTGACCGGATTCTCTTGATGCCTATTCCCAATAGGTAAACAATTGCACCTCCTGTGCAGGTGCTACTTTTTGGCGAAAGGAACGTTACACAAACGATGTCTGCGGTAACTATAACATTGACATGATTTTGCCTACAAACCTCTGTTGTAACTGATACACGACATGATTAACACGTAGGTGGCCTACAAATAAATGCCGTTGTCTGTTGTAACTATGATGACATATCTGCAGTATTACAAACGTAAGCAGGACACAGACAAGCGGTCTAAGTAGCGGTTTAATGTAACTTTCTTTTTTTCCATGTTCGGGAGTTGCATGCAGCTATATTGTCAGCCTATCTTCGAAGATTACATCATTGCAAACATAAGCACGAGGCAGACTGGGAGTCAAATGACTAGTGTTCTTTTTTCAGCTTCTCAGTCTACGATATGCAGCATATGAATGGGGATGCTGAGAATTTAGTTCAATGCTGGAGATAATTGTCAACTGGAGTGCATTTACAGTTTTTTTTTCTCTCACTTTGGTGCCATTTTCACTAGTATGTGGGTGATTTTCAAAACTCTTAGTACAAAACTCCAAACTGGTAACACTTTCAGGGCGGTATGTACAGTGCCTTGCGAAAGTATTCGGCCCTCTTGAACTTTGCAACCTTTTGCCACATTTCAGGCTTCAAACATAAAGATATAAAACTGTATTTTTTGTGAAGAATCAACAACAAGTGGGACACAATCATGAAGTGGAACGACATTTATTGGATATTTCAAACTTTTTTAACAAATCAAAAACTGAAAAATTGGGCGAGCAAAATTATTCAGCCCCTTTACTTTCAGTGCAGCAAACTCTCTCCAGAAGTTCAGTGAGGATCTCTGAATGATCCAATGTTGACCTAAATGACTAATGATGATAAATACAATCCACCTGTGTGTAATCAAGTCTCCGTATAAATGCACCTGCACTGTGATAGTCTCAGAGGTCCGTTAAAAGCTCAGAGAGCATCATGAAGAACAAGGAACACACCAGGCAGGTCCGAGATACTGTTGTGAAGAAGTTTAAAGCCGGATTTGGATACAAAAAGATTTCCCAAGCTTTAAACATCCCAAGGAGCACTGTGCAAGCGATAATATTGAAATGGAAGGAGTATCAGACCACTGCAAATCTACCAAGACCTGGCCGTCCCTCTAAACTTTCAGCTCATACAAGGAGAAGACTGATCAGAGATGCAGCCAAGAGGCCCATGATCACTCTGGATGAACTGCAGAGATCTACAGCTGAGGTGGGAGACTCTGTCCATAGGACAACAATCAGTCATATATTGAACAAATCTGGCCTTTATGGAAGAGTGGCAAGAAGAAAGACATTTCTTAAAGATATCCATAAAAAGTGTTGTTTAAAGTTTGCCACAAGCCACCTGGGAGACACACCAAGCATGTGGAAGAAGGTGCTCTGGTCAGATGAAACCAAAATTGAACTTTTTGGCAACAATGCAAAATGTTATGTTTGGCGTAAAAGCAACACAGCTCATCACCCTGACCACACCATCCCCACTGTCAAACATGGTGGTGGCAGCATCATGGTTTGGGCCTGCTTTTCTTCAGCAGGGACAGGGAAGATGGTTCAAATTGATGGGAAGATGGATGGAGCCAAATACAGGACCATTCTGGAAGACAACCTGATGGAGTCTGCAAAAGACCTGAGACTGGGACGGAGATTTGTCTTCCAACAAGACAATGATCCAAAACATAAAGCAAAATCTACAATGGAATGGTTCAAAAATAAACATATCCAGGTGTTAGAATGGCCAAGTCAAAGTCCAGACCTGAATCCAATCGAGAATCTGTGGAAAGAACTGAAAACTGCTGTTCACAAATGCTCTCCATCCAACCTCACTGAGCTCGAGCTGTTTTGCAAGGAGGAATGGGAAAAAATTTCAGTCTCTCGATGTGCAAAACTGATAGAGACATACCCCCAAGCGACTTACAGCTGTAATCGCCGCAAAAGGTGGCACTACAAAGTATTAACTTAAGGGGGCTGAATAATTTTGCACACCCAATTTTTCAGTTTTTGATTTGTTAAAAAAGTTTGAAATATCCAATAAATGTCGTTCCACTTCATGATTGTATCCCACTTGTTGTTGATTCTTCACAAAAAAATACAGTTTTATATCTTTATGTTTGAAGCCTGAAAGTTCAAGGGGGCCGAATACTTTTGAAAGGCACTGTAGCCTAGTGGTTAGCGTGTTGGGCAAGTAACCGAAAGGTTGCTGGCTCGAATCACCAAGCTGACAAGGTAAACATCTGTTGTTCTGCCCCTGAACAAGGCAGTTAATCAACTGTTCCCCAGTAGGCTGTCATTGTAAATAAGAATTTGTTCTTAACTGACTGCCGAGTTAAATAAAGGGTATTTGTTTTACACTTCAATGTCAAGTCTTTCATTTAATACCTTTTTGTTATTGTGCATCATTTTGTTTGGAGACACCAGAAGGGCTGGAGCCTTAGTAGCAGCGAGAAGTTGGAAGAACTGCTTGCAGGGTTCGTGGACGTCTTTGCCACATGAGACAAAGACTGCTGGAGAACCTGTATGGTCCAGTACTCTGTGGATATTGGTAATGCAGCACCTATCTGTTTGTGGCCACATACCAGGGCTGGGCTCCCTGCCCTAATCGATAGATTAAGGCTTAATGAATATATGTAAATCGACTGATTTTCTTCTATGAACTGTAACTCTGTAAAATCTTTGAAATTGTTGCATGTTGCGTTTTATATTTTTGTTCAGTACAGTTATTTTAACAGCCAGTTAATCCAATAGCAAACAAATGCAAGATACATGCTTCAGAAGTTCCCATGGAATGTAAATTACAGTACATGACACTGTTTTCACATTAGGCCAAACACTTGCCCTACTCATCAAAATTGACCTGTCAACAATTGGAAATCATGTGTGGTAGACACCGTTTCACAATCAAAAATACTGAAACAAATGAAATGATTGAAAGAAACCTAACGTTTAGCAGGTCCTAGTTTGCATCAAGCCTGTCTTGACCATAGGGTTAGGGTTGACATCGCAGTAATGTCCTCATTGTTCATGCATCTGGGGAAAAACCTTTCGGCATGCTGAATCCAAGACTGACATAGGTCTGGATAATTACAGTGTCACGCTCATGGGGATGGCAATCATACACCTTTCACCTATATTGAAATCATTTATTGTATTGTACTTATTACTGTAGTGGTCCAGTGCGGGCACAGTTTCTGAGAGCATGTCACTAGCAGCACAGTTTCTGAGAGCATGTCACTAGCAACACAGTTTCTGAGAGCATGTCACTAGCAACACAGTTTATGAGAGCATGTCACTAGCAACACAGTTTCTGAGAGCATGTCACTAGCAACACAGTTTCTGAGAGCATGTCACTAGCAACACAGTTTCTGAGAGCATGTCACTAGCAACACAGTTTCTGAGAGCATGTCACTAGCAACACAGTTTCTGAGAGCATGTCACTAGCAACACAGTTTATGAGAGCATGTCACTAGCAACACAGTTTCTGAGAGCATGTCATTAGCAAGTTGTGGGTCCGATTCATACTGGGGTCACATACAAAAATGTGTGGATACTGTTGTCACTTTGGATAAAAGCACCTGCAATTTCAGTAAAGCAGTGTAACTCCAGGAACTTAATTTTGGATACATGTTTACTTTACAAAGGATGCATTTGTTGTATACAGTATTTGTTATATAGAGTACTTTACTTTTTTATATAAAGTACTTTACTTTTCATAATAGTCCTCATCAAACCAGTTTAACATCTATAGGGATACCAAACGGTTAACTGATTATTAATTTAGAGCAGTCGGATCAAGTCATAGTAAAATGTATTTTAACAGATGAGAAGACAATCATGTCTAAAGTACTGTGACAATTGCATTGTGAAAAGCAATGACTTTATATGAACATGTATTGCAAAGTGAAACACTCATTAAGTTTGGTGAACAAGTGACTGTAGGATTTTGTGTTATACTTAGTCAATAAAAAATGTGCTTGGAGTTTTGAAACAACTGCCTTTTTGATGATCTGTTGTGAGGTTTGTACTAAGTGGGATGAAAATGTACCACATACTGTACTGTTGAAAATTGCAACAAAGTGATTGGGGGGGAATGTAATCCCAAATGTATATAAATTTGAAACATTTGTTAATGATCTATTACTGCTGCTTGTCTGGCTTTGTAATAAGGCCTAAATAGGATTCTGGGCTGTGTGTGCTATGAGTTGGTCACAGGATGGAGCTGTAGACCCTAGTCAGAATCGTGTCCTTATTTGGCATCACCATAGGAAAGATATCATCCTAAACTCAAGGGAACAATGATAACACAGAAATAATGGTCTCATTGATGTCAAATAGAGCCATAAGAGAGAGAACCTGTTGGAAGAGATTGTTATTTTGATTTGTACTTTCTCAGTTTCCGGGACTTGTCACAGACATTAGCTCAAACGCAATGATCTGTCCAAACTATTAATCAGTGTTTGCAATACCATTATTCCGTTATACTGCCAGCCTTGGTCTGCGTTCAATAATTCCATGATGATACATACCATCCCTTACAACAACAAAAAAAGATTGCAGTTTTGAAACTGCAGTAAAAATGCAGTAACTGCAGTCGACATTTGTCACATGGAATGACACTGGAGAGACGAAGCAGGTACGGGGAGTCAAACATTTTAATATAGAACGGACATGGAACGAGACAGTAACAGCGTCAGCAAACTAATAATACAGACAAATTAATGCAGCTGCGGGGAACAGAGCAAGGGAACTGACAAATATAGGGGAGGCAATAAACAGATGATGAGTGAGTCTAGGTGAGTCCCAATATCGCTGATGCGCGTGACGAGGGAAGGCAGGTGTGCGTAATCGATAATAGGAGTGAGTGATGCGGGGCAGCCTGGCGCCCCCAAGCGCCAGAGGGGGGAAGAGCGGGAGCAGATGTGACAGCTGTGGTATTTTGGACCCAGTAAGTGTAGCATACTGCAATGTACTGCAGTTATACTGCACTCTAACTGCAATCTTTTTTTCGTAAGGGATGAAGTGGGCTACATGTCCCAAATGATTGAACTTGTAATATGTTAAATATTGTCCACTTACTAGCGACCCTCAGGATCAACCACATGGATGTGACAGAGGAAAGATAAGGAAACTAATAATGGAATGGAAGGATGCCAAATGTTAGCAACAAATGGAAAAAGTGACAGTTAAAGATTTGTTGTGATATTAGTGGCTTGATTGAACCATATTATGCAGTAAATGTGTGGTGATTGGTTGAAAATACGAGCCCTCTTTTTGCAATGGGTCAGTTTAATGCGATAATATTCTGATGATTTGTTTGTTTTATGCTGAAATAGTGCAGTGATTAGTCAAATTTGCAATCTCTTGTACGTATAATATGCAGGAATTGTTGATTTTAGCAAAAATTGTACGTTCGCAGAATCCCGGAGGGGGTGGTTACCGATAGTGGCTAATATTTAACATGATAAAAATAGTTTAAAAAGTCTTTGTTGAAATGAACACGTTCTAGCGTGCAGAAAGGTTATTTGTCTCGACTGTCACGCTGCACGTATTGCATCTCCAAGATTCATCCCTGACAGTCATAAGGCCATACAATTTGTATTCTGCTTAACCACACAGCATTTCATATACTTCCCTGTGAAAAAAGGGCACTCATAGCCTATCTGTCATGTTGACATGATTCAGTTTTCCATCTCTATGACTGGTTTCACTTTAGTCTCCAGCGATCATACGGAAAAAATGAAACAAAATTATAGTTGTTATTACAGTCCCATTCTCCAAACAGATTACTCATTGACCTAGCTCTTATCAATTACACATTACAGTGCATGGATAATGGTGTTTATTTATATCGGAAATAGTAGATGTTTTTCCACTTGGAACCGACAGGTGCTCAACCTTACATCATGGTTTCCTCCAGAAGTTGAAATTGTTACATTTTTGGCTCTGCATGAAAGTTGAAAATACCTCATTTTTGAAAAATACAGTTTTTTTTTCTAATTTCTGGATGTTGAAAATACTTATTTTCCGGGTGTTGGAAAGACGTCTTTATGGACATCATTGTTTCTATGGCCAAATTGCAACCATACATGCATTCACTTCCACTGAGCATACCAAACATTAGGAACACCTTAACATTGAGTTGCACCCCTCAGAACAGCCTCAATTCTTCGGGGGGTGGACTCTACAAGGTATCGAAAGCGTTCCACATGGATGCTGGCCCCTGTTGACTCCAATGCTTCTGTCAATTATGTCAAGTTGGCATGGGTGATGGACCGTTCTTGATACACACGGAAAGTTGTTGAGCATGAAAAAACCAGCAGCGTTGGTTGCAGTTCTTGACACAAACCAGTGCGCCTGGCACCTACTACCATCTGAATGGCACACATACACAATCCAGGACTCAATTGTCTCGAGGCTTAAAAATCCTTATTTAACTGTCTCCTCCCCTTCATCTAAACTGATTTTGAAGTGGATTTAACATGTTATGTCACTAAGGGATCATAACTTTCACCTGGATTCACCTGGTCAGTCTATGTTCATGTCAAAGACCAGGTGTTCTTAATGTTTTGTATACTCGGTGTATATCGACATGTCAATGAAGAAAGCATGATATCACATTCAATATTATGAAATTAAAATCAAATTTAAAAAATGGAGCAAACTAAAAGTTCGCCGTAAGGAATATTTTATTATCCAGACCTATAGAATCAAATTACAGAAACATTCTCAATAACGGTTACAAAACGTTTTTCTTGCTATGACTGTGATGTGTGGTTGTTTATCTACCTTACCTGAATGTACTTACTGTAAGTCACTCAGGGTAAGAGCACCTGTTGAGTAAAAATAATGTAAATATAAAACAAACACTTACAAAGCATGCTGGGAACTTTTCTAATGTTCCCAGGCCCAAACGAGTACAATTTTGATCGGTCTGGAACAGACCAAATCTGAACAATTCATAGATGTATGAACTGCATAATACAGTACGGCACAGTTCAGTACAGTAAAGCAGGGCTTCCCAAACTTGGTCCTGGGGCTCCCCCATGGTTGCACGTTTTGTTTTTTACCCTAGCACTTCACAGCTGATCCAAATAACCAACTCATCATCAAGCTTTGAGTATTTGAATCAGTTTTGTAGTTCTAGGGCAAAAAAACAAAACGTGCACCCAGGTGGGGCCCTAGGACCGAGTTTGGGAAACACTGTTCAACAAAGCTGTGGTATAAAATACATTATTATGTATTATACAGCAGATGGGTCTAATCTTGAATATTGATTGGTTAAAACCATGTTCCAGCTGGCCTCTATTCCACAAGTTACCACCGGCTACATTTATTACATTAAAATGACTATTAACTCTGTTCCATCTGACTGCACAATCCACTGTCTCATTAGCCCAGCCAGGCAATTTATAAACTCCACTATATTATCTTGTATTTCTTTTAGACTAACATGTAGTTTCAAACCAAAGCTAATTTGCAGTCTTAGCAGCATAAGTTTGAAGTTATTGTGTTAGCTGTGTTGTTGGCTAGCTCATCGAAACAACAGTGTCCTGACGAGAGAGCACATTTTCTATGCCAGGTGAAATTACGCATCATTAGCTCATTGTTATGGATGTATCCACATAAATGTCACTAGAAAACGGCTTAAACAAATGAAAATACTTTGTTCTTATTCTGGCTGCACTGTTTGATGTGACTGTAAGTTAGCCGTAGTTGGCTAGCTAGCAAGCAAGGGATAAGAACGTTTCCAGCCAGTATGCCAATAGAACATTTAGAATGAAGGAATGTCCATAGATACAGAACAAAGAGACTTGGGTTGCGTCTCTGGCAACTGAACCGATAGAACCCTAGATTTGTGTGGTGACTATATCTTGTGAAAGGATGATGTAGTATGAATAAATTCATCAAAATAACGTTTTAATTCAAATGTTTAAATCATTATTTTAATATGTTGGTAACCTATTGTAGAAAAGTGATAATGCCTTCGAAGCTGGTGTTTGGTGGATATATTGACACAGTTTTCTGGCCCTCGACTTCATTTTGCAAACACTGCTTCTCCGGCATTATCACTTAACTATACTGTGCTGTACTCTACTGTACTGAACTATACTTTACTCTACTGTGCTTTTGCTGTACTTTTCTTTACTGTACTGTAATGTACTGTACTCTGCTGTTTTAAACTGTACAGTGCTGGCCAAACTTGTGAAACATAGATGTGTATGATTGATTAAAATCTGAAACAAACATAGAAGTCTATGTTTGGGCTAAATCCACGGCTGGTCGGACCAGAAACAATCTGAACCATTTACAGACGTTGAACTCAAGGCCGGTCTGGACTGCACCAAAAAAATATTGAAAAAAAGACATCCAGTCTGGACAGGACAAAAAAAAACGTCCAAAAGACATCTGCGTCGGTCCGTGCATACTGGGTTATTACACTCGTGGGATGGATGATTGTGCTTCGGCATCTTGCGAGCGCTGACGCTCACTCTGGGTACTGACGTATGTGAGCAATAAAATGAAACGTATTGCTCGTCACATTTGACCAACCTTTAATTTGAAACTCACCTGAGAGCTTCAAATCAAGCTCAAGAATTGTTCTGCCCAAAATCTGGAGCAAGTATTCAATTTGTGTAGTGGCACTGAACCGGGAGGTTGCCTTCCATATCTGTGCATCATTCATATCATTCGCAAAGTTTGCTGCGCTCTTGTGATCCTGACTTCTCTGGAAACTATGGGGACTCTACGCGATCTCCAATACGCACTACAAGAGAAGATTGAGGAGTTGCGACAACGAGACGCGCTAATTGACGAACTGGAGCTGGAATTAGATCAAAAGGACGAATTGATACAAAAGCTTCAAAATGAACTGGATAAATACCGATCCGTTATCAAACCGGCGACGCAACAAGTCCACAAGGCAAGCGTACTACAGGAGCAGCACAGGACCAAGAGACAGGCGATATCAGGAGAGCCCACTGCCTTTGACATTCATGAACTCAGTCACGTCACTCTTCCATTCTACCCCAAGAGTCCACAGTAGGTGTCATATGTCCATCTTTGTTCATTGTTCATTCGTCTCTTACTTGTGTGCTTAGGACTGTGCGTCAGAATTTATATCACCATGTCCCTGTTAGAGTATGAGTCAACTGGTACCAAAAGTGAATCCCATGAAAGCAACATTGTTGTCTAGTAAGCTAATTGAATGTCAACACCATGGCTTTAGATTTGCCTGTGTTTGCATTTGCAATGAGGTACGTTTGTGTGTGTGTGTGTGTGTGTGTCTTATGGCAATATGATATCAGGTAGCCACTATATATTTGCATAATGGATGCTAGTTGTGCAGTGACAAGCATGGTTTGTGCATACACCTAGCTGAGTATATACGATAAAACTAGCCTTCCCTCAAGCCTCAACATAAACATTTGTTTTACTTGAGTTTGACACCATTATGGAGAGTCAGTAAACCCCAATCATTCACATCCATTCAACATTTTACATGTTGCAGTAATAATCAGCCTGTGACAGCATACACCTGACATTTCTAATTTACTTGTTGCTCAAACCCACATTAATCCAGAAATGTTTAGAAACATAAACTATTCTTATTTACAATAAAAGTGACTCCAAAATGACACAATACATTATTAATTATGATCCATTTTTATTGGGAACAAAATAATCTGAAACAACTAAAACAAACTGCAAATGTATCCAACAAGTTTGTAGTCACAAACATGATGTAGTCATTACTTGCTAAGACTATGGTACCAAACACTAAACTTTCGACTTTAATAATAAAGAGGAGTGGGAGGCCCGGTGCACAACTGAGCAAAAGGACAAGTATCTGGAAACAGAAACAGACGCCTCACAAGTCCTCAACTTGCAGCTTCATTAAATAGTACCCGCAAAACACCAATCTCAACGTCAACAGTGAAGAAGCGACTCCGGGATGCTGGCAATCTAGGCAGAGTTGCAAAGAAAAAGCCATATCTCAGACTGGCCAATACAAACAAAAGATTAAGATGGGCAAAAGAACAAAGACACTGGACTGAGGAACTCTCCCTAGAAGGCCAGCATCCCGGAGTCGCCTCTTCCCTGTTGATGTTGAGAGTAATGTTTTGCCGGTACTATTTAATGAAGCTGCCAGTTGAGGACTTGTGAGGCGTCTGTTTCTGAATCTAGACACACTAATGTACTTGTCCTCTTGCTCAGATGTGCACTGTGGCCTCCCACTCCTCTTTCTATTCTGGTTAGTGCCAGTTTGCGCTGTTCTGTGAAGGGAGTAGTACACGGCGTTGTACGAGATCTTCAGTTTCTTGGCAATTTATCGCATGGAATAGCCTTCATTTCTCAGAACAAGAACAGACTGACGAGTTTCAGAAAAAAAGTTATTTGTTTCTGGCCACTTTGAGCCTGTAATCAAACCCAGAAATACTGATGCTCCAGATACTCAACGTGTCTAAAGAAGGCCAGTTTTATTGCTCCTTTAATCAGGACAACAGTTTACTGTTGTGCTAACATGAGTCCAAAAGGGTTTTCTAATGATCAATTAGCCTTTTTAAAATGATACATTTGGATTAGCTAACACAACATGCAATTGGAACACATGGTTGCTGATAATGGGCCTCTGTAGATATTCCATAAAAAATCTGCCGTTTCCAGCTACAATTTAACAATGTCTACACTGTACTTCTGATCAATTTGATGTTATTTCAAAAGACAAAAAATGTGCTTTTCTTTCAAAAACAAGGACATTTCTAAGTGACTCCAAACTTTTGAAAGGTTGTGAGTGTGTATATATATATTATATTTCTTTCTTCCATTTAAAAAAAATATATATTTATTATTCTTTATTTATTCAGGGTCAACCCATTGAGACCAGGGTTTCATTCTCAAGGGTGCCCTGATCACAGTAATACAACAATCAAATACAATGTGAAACCAAACAGCAATCAATGCAATGTAAAAATAAAAATTCAGCACAACACAACAATAAAGAAAAATAGTTACATTCCTCCGCTACTAGGTCCTCGATCAACACTTTACATTCCCAGAGCGGCATCAGAACATCTCAATGCAATTCCTTTTGCACAGTTTCAGTGTAAGAGATACAATATCTGCATAAAACGAAAACATGTGGAAACATTAGGTTAGGAAGTAGAGTATTGTAAAAAAAAAAAATATATAAAAAAATACATGTATCTGTTAATCCCTTCAGAGTACAGAACATAACTTTCTATTACAGCACTTTGTTTGTCAAAGCTCAGTCAAAGGAGAAAGATTTCTTATGTGGAGTCAGTCATTTTGTGTCTCCCAGCTGGCTTTGCATTTTGATACAATCTAAGGCCTATGTAATCCACTGTCAAGATAGACGGTTTGTTTCAGCAAAACTAATAGGTTCTCTCCCTCTCGCCAATATTGTATGTGTGTGTGTGTGTGTGTGTGTGTGTGGGGGTGGTAGGGGGATATTCCCATGGAATGGATTTCTGTGAGGATGTTCATATCTATGAAACAATGTTGTGTTATTTTACCGAATGGTTGCCTGCCTCCTGTTTGGCCTCTAAAAGCTTTATCTCACTAGTGGATCTACGGTCATACTTCTTCCATCACCACTTTTATCCAGTGTTTTGATCACAGCAGCAATATTATAAGAATTGTTAGGAACTCCATGTGGGCACTGATGTGACATTATTTCAATTACAACTATATTTCTGAAACTAAAACCCCAAAACTAGCCATTAGAACGAGCTACTTCTGACTAATTCCACAATAATGGAATTACGCTAGGACTTCTACTTTTCACTTCAAAATGTATGCCAAACAAAAACAAACTATACAAATCTATGCTCATGGACTACTTTTAATGACTTACACAGAACATTTGACCCAAGAACTTTTACTGGAAGAAATGTGCAGATGAAAAGTTTGGTAGCAGAATTAAGGTGAAATCTCCCTCAGTTTTTTATGCGGCCATATTTTCCAAAAACTCTGTTAAATATATGCTCAGAATTAAGATTCAAAGATGACTGCACTGCAGAAAGGATCAAATCAAATGTTATTGGTCACACACATGGTTAGCAATGTTATTGCGAGTGTAGCGAAATGCTTATAGTGTAGCGAAATGCTTGTGCAAAGTTTCCTAAGGACTAGAAGCGAGGCAGCCCTCTGTCAGCACCATCTTGTTCTCATAGGGGGTGTAAGTTTGATATGACATCTTTAGTTTAAAAAAAATCTAATTTGGTTATTTAATTTAAGTGGATTTACACCCGGTAACAAAATGACATCATGGGTCCCTACACAGAAATGAATAATTATAGATATGTAATTCTCTTAATTTTATTTGTCACATGCGCCAATTACAACAGTTGTAGACTTTACCGTGAAATTCTTACTTATGAGCCCTTCCCAACAATGCATGTATACTGAATCGGTAGACAAAGGTAGAAATATGCAATATCATTCTTTGCATATGGATATTATTCTACATGCTGGCTATTATTCTAATGATCTCCGCCCCAAACAAGACCACATTTGGTCAGTCCGGACCAAATCTGAACCAATCATAGATGTCTATGTTTCACAAGTTTGGTGTCTATGTTTCACAAGTATGTTTCACAGTAGAGCATAGTATAGTTCAGTACAGTACAGAAGAGTAATGTATAGTTCAGTATAGTAGAGTACAATACATTGTAATGTACTCTAGAGTGCTCTACTGTACTGTACTCTACTGCAGTGGTTCCCAACCTTTTTCGGTTAATGTACTACCAAGTACATTTTGCTCTGCCCAGAGTACCCCCTCATGTGCGTTTTACCAGTAAGTCTATGGTCTCTTCTCAAGTACCCCTGTGGATAGGCCAAGTACCCCTGGTTGGGAAACACTGCGCTACTGTGCTTCACTGCACTGTACTGTGCTGTCCAAACTTGAGAAACAGACGTCTATGATTGGTTCAGATTTGGTCTGGTCACCAATCATGGACGTTTATGCTTAGGCCAAATCAATGCCCCCAATAATCTAAGTTGCTAGACATTAAGTCCGGTCTGAACCAGCCAAGAAAACAACATCTGTGGACGTTGAAATCAAGGCCATGGTGGACTGACCACATTTCAACATCTATGGACGTCCGACGTCCAATGTTGGTTGGTGCTCAGTGGGTGCGGATGCTGGTTACAGTAAATGGAAAGAGAGTGGGCTCTTCGGGCGGTGTCAGTAAGAGCCGGGAGAGGTATCCCTGGAGAGAGAGAAGAGAAAGGCAGAGAGAGAGAGGGGTTGTCCAGACTAGTGTCGTCACGACACCAGAATTTTTACTTCGATACCAGGTTTAGTATTACGTAACTCGATACCATCATGATACTCAATACCAAATCGATGCCAAAACGATACCATGGGGGATAAAAGGATACTGTGCCTATTGGCATTTTCTCTGGTGGTAATGGGGCTACCTTGGCAAACATGTCAGAGTGGTCATACCTTCCTGTGTGGTGTCCCGTATACAACAGGAGTTCCCTGATCCTGGTGCAAAAAACACAGATTTTCTCCCTCCCCATATTGACTAATAGCATTCAATTCAATAATTGACAGCACAAGTCAAAGTTGTGTCTAGTAAAATGTTTATCCTGAGTGCCAGGTCTCTCCATTCAGAGGCAGCCGTATCAAGCCATTCTGTCATTCTGGACTTCATCACATCATCTTGCAAGTCTCCATGTGCTGGCTCCATACATGTTTCTGTGAACACATACACACATAGTCACTGTTCTATAACCAATGGCAGTTAGGATAGGTGATATCTGACACACAAACAGCTACCTATGTTGAAGTTTGAACAAGTCAGACTGAACCTACCTAATTCTATTCTCCCCATCGACGCTGTTGGTGAGCAGGCAAGAGGTGAGGTCTTTGTCAGAGGCCCATTGATGGCATGGCTGCGTAGATCAGATCCTGGCCCCTCAAAGACACTGGTCTGTCTCACACACACACACACCCACGTATGAACGCACAAGCGCGTTATCCCTCCATGGTGGTTATGATTAGCATGGTGGAACCAAGCTGATCGCTGCGTTCACCTTTTTATTTCACTTCAGATATCATGATATGTGAAGTGAAATAGAATGTCGATCAGGCTGGTTCCACCAGGCTACGTTATGTCCTGGACTTTCAATGCATCTAATAAGTAGAAAATAAGCAACGAATAATGTCAGTTTACATAAACAATGTTTCACAATTGGGTTACGAAATGTATCAAAGTAACGAAGTGGGTTTCCTTCTGTATTGGTACATGTAATGAGACTGTGACGGGTGAAGGTTGCTGGCCGGATACTTGCCAACATGTGGCTGACTGTTCCATTCATAGTAATGCTCACGGCGAAGGCATGTCTGCACGATTCTGATGAGCGCCCCCTTGCTGGTCCTCTCTATGCTGCATGTTTGGCTGCAAACGGGACATCTTGAACAACTGCAGCAGGTCATCTTATGAGGTGGTGTTGACTGGAAGGGCCTGTAGTAGGGGTATGTACAGTGTAATAGACAGCAAAGTGGTCATTTACATTTTGTTTTAAAGAAAGGACAAACATTTCTGCACTTCACAACCAAAATGACTCTATTTGTTGTATCTGCATGGCTGGGGAATTAGCCTACTATTTATCAAGCCAGGTATTTTTAATACAACTTTTCACGTAAAACATTGCTGAACATGTTATGATACCCACCTTTTCTCCTTGTGGTAGGTCCTGGCATCCGTTCAAGACCAGGGGATCAGTCTGGCACCCAACTGTGCACTTTGTCTAACAGAAAAACAGGGTCAAGGATCATCCCTCAATTATAAACATAGCTTTTAGAGAACGTAATCTTGTTTGGAAGCTAAATTCTATTCTTTACAGATGTTGACTGACTGACTCTAGATTGGATTAGATTCAGGCCGGTGACGAAGTTACACTATGCAACATGTTATGCTACGGCCCTGGGTTGGTTTGAGTTTGTTGCCACTACTTAGTACACTGTTTGTAGTCAGACATGCGTTAGCTCGTACCACCATATCTGCATCCAATATATATTTGCGCCCTAGACATGGGTTGCATCTCGGAGGCTAATGTGACTGTTTCATCTAAATGACACTAACTTAGTGGCATGGAAATACGATGACATTGCTAAAGTAGGCAAATAATTAGAAGGAAACAACTTTGACATATTATGATGTCGTCAAATATACTTAAGTGAGATGGCAATGTTGCCATTACTGTTACTAACACAGTTCTAAAATATAGCTAGCAATGCTAATGTTAGCTAGCTAAAATATGGTGGTCCCCCTCTTAGTTAGCTGGCTAAAGTTGCATTTAACGTCAAGCAATCCAAATCTGAGTTGTATTAAGGTAGGCTAACATTATCCAGCTGGCTAGCTAGCTAGTTAGGTAGCTAGCTAGCTAGCTAGCTAGCTAGCTAGCGATGATAATGATGATCAAAATATACTTAACCAGATACATAACTAGCAATCTATGGTCTAGCTACCGGTATACGCACAACCACTGGGGACCAATGAACTCCAACCACTTATTCTGCATGATAGGGTCATTTGGCAGGGCATGCAAACCATAGTTGTTGGTTGTGCATCGTGTTGGAAGCATGCATTGCATGGTCAATCGGTATATGGCTTTTCAATCTCAAATAGCCATGATCCTTTGAACGCGTTGGTTGGGGGCGATGAAACAATGGAGTAGTGATGGGTCATTCGCGAACGAGTTGTAGGTGAACGTTGGAAGCCGGCTCACATATCAGAAGAGCTAAATCTATTTATTAAAATATACAAAAGTATTAAGATATGAAAAATCTAAAGATTTAAATGAATAGAATTAACTATTTCAAAGAACGAAAAAAGAAATGAAAGAATATAGGCCTAAATGCTCAAGCACACACACATTCTTTCTGACTGTCTGCTCCGACTAACAGCCTCACCTGTTGTTCCTGTCAATCAGACACGCAGTCTCAACCAATGAACCAAAGATGCGTGAGGGAGGGCCGAGCCAAATCACTCACAGTCACACCAGAGAGAAGCAAATGTAACCGCAGGACATGTGACAGAGTTGATGGAAACCCTATGTTCATCAATGGACAGAAAGTTTCACAGAATGGAATATAATCACATGCTATCAGAAACCGCTGCACTTGACCCCAGGTTTAAGAAGTTAGCCTTCAGTGATGCCAGAGCGATTGATGGGGCTTTTCAAAGAATAAC
Source organism: Oncorhynchus keta (assembly GCF_023373465.1). Lineage (NCBI taxonomy): Eukaryota > Metazoa > Chordata > Actinopteri > Salmoniformes > Salmonidae > Oncorhynchus > Oncorhynchus keta. Next base: position 36,630,805 of record NC_068444.1, on the reverse strand, counting down.
CTCAGCAGCAGGGAGGGACAGACCCAGCAGTTAGCTGGCTCAGGCACCAGGGCAACAAGAAGAAGAGGGATCAAATGGAGCAGAAACATCTGCTGTTTGGATGCTGTTTGACGAGAGAGCAACTGGGGATGTAACACGAAGGAATCCCTCAGCAGATGCCATAATGGAGGTCCGATCCTGCAGATCCTCTGAGCTGGTGGAAGAACAAGGCCTCTGTCTACCCACGACTTACTAAAGTCATGATCGAGAGACTCTACATAGTGGCCACATCCGTTCCCTCTGAGAGGGTCTTATCGAAAACGGGACAAATAATTACAGAGAGAAGAAATCGCATCAGCCCCTCAAGTGAGGCAGCTTGCATTTCTGAATGCAAATCTCTCATAAAAGCAAAATATGGTCAGCATTGCTGTGTGCTGCTGGTTATAACATGGCAATAAAGAAGAGAGAGAAAAGAAGGACCAGTTTCATGTTTTAAGTGGGATGCTGCAGTTTTGCACATTGTGATTTATTTTTCTTTGATATGCTGTTCAGATGGTATTCATTTTGAATGGTTAGATTTATATGCACTTTGTTTATGTACATTAAAAAGTTATACTTTAAATGCAAATGTTTAATAGCATTCTTTTTCATAACAAACCAATGTATTTTTAATACATTGGAATGCCCATCACTACAATGGAGCACCATTCAATGAAGGGAAGCAAAGTGGGCGAAGGGGTGATTTGCACGTGGTCTTTGGCAAAAGTGGGCATGATTTGTTGACATAATTGTAATCCAAACCCAACCTCCATTTACTTGTTGTGACGTACTCAGGTTCAAAACTCTGTTTTAGAGGAGACTGACTTTATGACCAAAATGTTCTTATTTACAATTTTTGCAGTTCATTTTGACACTAGAATAAATGTTTCTGACTCCTATTAATGCCACACAGGCCTTTTCAAGGGGATTAGTTGGTTTTTAGGGCAGTCACTATTTAATGAATCAATTTGACTTTGGTAAAAACAATCTAACTACATAACAACATAATGTTAATAATTTATTTAAATGGTAAATCTATTTAGAAACTAGGTTACTCAATATGTAGCCTAGGCCTATTCACAATACAGGTGGATGCATCTTCAATAGGAGTGTGTGCGTGCATTGAGTTATTGAGCTTGTTTTGGCTGATTTCACAGCGCTACAGATGACAGACAAATCCCTTCCATTTGGGACTTATTTTACGGATCAACAACATTTGCATAGAAGTGGCTTATTTTTATAAAGGTGCGTGCTTTAACCAGTAATGACGATATTCACAAGGCAAGAGGGGGGCAGCCCATTGGAGCCCTATTCACACACACACAGTCAGTTCACTGAGGTAATAGATCATCATTGTGAGAGGTGTAATAGAAAGACTGTTTTGTTGGCCATCAGCTTTGAAATCAGCATATTTTGCACTATGGTTTGCATGTTACCACAAACAAAGTACTAGACTAGTGAATTGATGTTAGCTTCAGCTGTAAACTGAAGCTAACGCTCTAACCGGGGCGGCAGGTAGCCTAGTGGTAAGAGCGTTGGGCCAGTAACCAAAAGGTTGCTCGATCAAATCCCTAAACTGACAAGGTAAAAATCTGTTGTTCTGCTCCTGAACAAGGCAGTTAACCCACTGTTCCTAGGCCGTCATTATAATGTCACGTTTGTCAAAAGGAGCGGACCAAGTTCCACATACTTTATTACAAAGTGAAACCCACAATGCCAGCACCAAGCAGCGTACCATGGAGGTAAAGGAGAGCTGGACATGGGAGGAAATAATGGGTGGATGCAAGACCCTTCCTTGATGGGAGTCGCCAAGGAGCATAGGAGAACAGCAACAACACCGGGATCCTTGGCCACAGAAACCCCAAGATTTAATTTGGAGTGGGGCTGTCGGTCGAGCCGAGGAGAGAGCCAGAGACCGTCGGGGAGTCGATGGAGCTGTTGGAGGAGGTAGATCGGAGAGAGATGTTGGTTAGGTTTATTCTGCAGCGCATTCGCCCTGAAGAGCGTCTTCCCAGCCCGGTACGTCCTGTGCCGGCTCCCCGCACTCACCCTGAAGAGCGTGTCATCAGTCCGGTGCCATCTGTGCCGGCTCCACGCACCAGGCCTCCAGTGCGCCTCCCCAGCCCGGTACGTCCTGTGCCGGCTCCCCGCACTCGTCCACCAGTGTGTGTGTACAGGCCAGAGTCTCCAGCGACGGTTCACAGTCCAGAGTCACACCCGTGTTTTAGGTCAGGGCGTGACTAGGGGGTGTTCTAGTCTTTACATTTCTATGTTGGTGTATTTTGTATGGTTCCCAATTAGAGGCGGCTGATTATCGTTGTCTCTAATTGGGGATCATACTGAAGTTGTCCATTGTTCCCACCTGCATTGAGGGATATTGTTTTCAGTTAGTGCCTAAGTGCGCTCTCTACTGGGCTTTAGTTTTTTATTAGTTGTTTTTGTGAAGTTTCACTTTGTAATAAAGTATGTGGAACCTTGGTCCACTCCTTTCGACGATGTGACAGAGAAATAAGAATTTGTTCTTAACTGACTTACTTAGTTAAACAAAGGTCCAATAATTGTTTTAAACTAGCAAGGAAAGGTAGCCTAACAAAGCTGGAAGCTACCAGTATCCTCTTGCATTGTAAAGTCTTTTAAAAATCATTCATGGACAGTGTTTTGTAAACAGTAATTAACAGTAAAAAAAATATCTACATGCCGTGTTGCATTATTCAAGTGTGTTAACTTGTGTGCAGCATGATGCAGCCCAGACTCCCAGTGCAGGCTGAGTGGAGCAGGCACACTGCACTCGCGCTATAAGAGGGACATCGGCTGCACTGATAGACAGACTTGATGATATGTAAGACACATTTTACAGAAGTACCAAAAGAAACAAAAATTCCAGTACCGAACCTTGTTTTATGTTCTAGTATCAAAAAAGTACAGAAGTTTTGGTATACCGTGCAACACTAGGGCAGACTGTTTTCGCACTCACTTTGACCACCAGACAACAGAAAGAGAAAGAAAACTGTTATGAGCTGAACATTACAGTATGCCAGTGGGAGGTCCTTTGTTGCTGCTATGTTTTCCCATTGTAGCCAATTCAATTGCAGTAATTCCTTTTACCAACTTTTATTTATGTTTTTTTGTATTTGTGTTACCGATTTAGTAACAGATTTACAAGTTTTTATCACTTAATAACGAATAAACTAAATTGGTAGGTCTACCTTTTCGTGTTACTTCTATGACCCTTCATTGTTCTCCCTCATGGAGGGATTAGAACAATATTTTACAGAACTTCTCCAAAACTAAATGTAAGTGTTGATATTGGTTGGCAGACATCTTTACTTCAACATTTATTATGTTTTGATGTATTTCTAATACCTTTTAAGACTGTTTATGGGAAATGTTTTCTAAGACCCCCTTTCCATCCGTTTAACCAGAGATCAAAGCCCGTAATTTATGCCTAATTTCTAAGATGTAAAATGGTTAAAATGTTTCCCCAAAATATAGACTCTTAGCTTTCCTTTGACACCCAGTTTGATTTGCTCTTCTGAACCTCATGTTGCTGGTCATGCGTCCTTTTACATTGAATTGTCCTGCTTCAGTCTGGAGAAACATGCTATCCATTGTGGAAACACCTTTCTGTCCGAGCTCCTAAATGAAACTACGGTTGGACGGCATGGTACAGGGGGGGCATTGAGGACAAGACTTTGATTCCTGCACCCGCTGTCCGAGGGTCCTATAAAGTCTGTAGTAATGCTGTCTATCCACCTGGCTGTGCTCCTAAAGGAGCATACTTTATCCTTTTATGGGAACCGCTATGTTTACCTCTGGGCTCTGACAGGGACACGCTTTCTGAAGCAAAGGAAATGAAAAGCAAAACGAAGACACACAAACTGGAATCTATTGACTTTCAGTTCAAATATTACATGTGACACCAGTTACCATAGTCCTGTAATTTTATGTTTTAATTTAACTAGGCAAGGCAGTTGAGAACAAATTCTTATTTACAATGATGTCCAAACCTGGACGACGCTGGGCCAATTGTGCTCCGCCCTATGTGACTCCCAATCACAGCCGGACGTGATACAGCCTGGAATCGAACCAGGGACTGTAGTGACACCTGTTGCACGGAGATGCAGTGGCTTAGACCACTGGACCATTCCAAAGCCCTGTAATGTCCATCCAAGATTGTCTAAGTTATGTTATTTAAAAGACTCCAACCAAAGCCCCTCTTGTCTCCATCTGGCAATATATATCGCATCAGTATTCCCCTGAAAAGCATGCCAGGACACCCTATTAATGCAGAATATCAAAGGCTCTGATTTAATTTGAAGCAGCCTTATGAGTGGTATTTCTGTCCCTTCTCCCCAAACCCTCTTCAAAAGGACAGGCTGGCAGGCCACCAAGGGGGGTCGGTCCTCTGACACTAGCGACCACCTGGAGTTCAATACCTCCAAAGGAACTAATGGTTTCGCTCTCTCCTTTTATGCTTTTTCTCAGAATAATTTTTTGACTTGTTGGAGATGAGTCATTGTAGTTGAAAGGAGTATACTCCATGGATTTGCTGGGTCTATTTGGTTTCTTCAAGAAACATTTGACTTTTCTATCCGCTGATTTGTTCATTAAAGAAAGTTGTTGTAGACTTCGAATTTTGACATTCCTTGATGATTTGAGGAAGGATATACCGTGGGGTCCAGAATGATTGGATCCCTTGATAAAGATATGGAAAAAAGACAAAAATAAATGAATAATACAATTGCTGAGCTTATATTTATATTGTATGCAACATTATTTTATACTAATATAGATTTAGTTTAACAAGTAATAAAATATCTCAAAAAGATGGGGGTGTATCTCCTATTTTCAATAATCCGTCACTTTCTCCTTGCGAGGATAACGACACTGAGCCTTTTTGTAAAATGTTTTATGATATTGGAGAACACATTGGGAGGGATCTTTGACCATTCCACCATACAGAATCTTTCCAGATCCTTGATGTCCTTGGTCTGTGCTTATGGACTGCCCTCTTCCATTCAAACCCCAGCTTTTCAATGGGGTTCAAGTCTGGAGACAGAGATGGCCGTTGCAAAATGTTGATTTTGCTGGCAATTAACCACTTTCCTGGCAAAGGCAACCAGGTTTTTGTCTAAAATGTCCTTGTACTTGCTTCATGATGCCATTGACCACTGGCATACCACATGTGGGGGGCTTTTGTGGGCCCTCTCAAGGTCGGCCCCTTCCCCAGATAGCATATGAACACATCACCGAATGTATCCCCCGGGGCAAAATGAGTTCAACACCCTGTCACAAGACATGGTGAAAATGTTTAGAATTACCAGAAATTAGCTTTCAAAATCGATAATTCTCTCAGCCTCATTACAAAATGTGTCAAATGGCATGAGAATAACTATAACTGCATATGTTTCTCTCTGCCCCATGGCAATATGTGTAGAATTGCATGGATTTTTGCTTTAAAATGGCAGCATTTTACATTTACATTTACATTTAAGTCATTTAGCAGACGCTCTTATCCAGAGCGACTTACAAATTGGTGCATACACCTTATGACATTTTTTCTCAGCCCCATGGTAAAATGTGTAGAATAGCATGAGATAGCTTAGACGTTTATTGTCATGACTCTTGTCCTGGAGACAGAACTGAGCGGTGTCCGCTAGATAGGCCAGCTGCAAAGTCAAAATTGGCTATATCGTAAAAATGAATTTAAGGTTAGGGTTAGGCATTAGGATTAGCAGTGTGGTTAGGGTTAAAATAACGACTGTATTACTTTGTGGCTGTGCGAGCTAGTGACCACTGCAGAGCTGCCTACAGTACACAAATCAATGCAATTAATGCCAACCTGCATTTCAGAGCCAGATTTGACAGGTACAGAGCTAGGTGTATTTTGGTTGATGTATCCACCACCCACCTCCACTTCTAGCTCAAATCTACGCATGTGAATGTATACAGTAGGCTACAGCAGAATCATAGAATTTAAAAACAATACATTTAAATTAATTTCCTATCTGACTGACACTGTGCTGTGTATCTCTCTCGTCTGGGCTTCGTAGAAAAACAAAGCTATCAAAAGTGAATAGGAATTCAGAACCGGCTATGAACTTGTTATATCATTGTTAGGACAGACTGAGTACAGGGGGGCTTATTTTGAATCACAATACCCGTGTTCAAGTGGTGCCAGTGGCACAGTGCTAATGCCTTGTATCTGAGTGTCATCTCTCAGCTCTCTGTACCTCCGAAGGGCAACAGCACCAATCTACCAGCTCCGCTAGGATTCGCTGGAAACGATGCCCTATCGCGAACCATCCTCCCACATGAGACAACATAATATAATTTCCAATCCCAAAGAATAAGGCCATAGTGCCAAGTGCCCACTCTCTCTATGATCAGCACAATACGATGCATATGGTATAGTGAAGCCAAAGTACTTCTGAAGCTGGTCTTTTACAGCAAATTGTTGGATGAGGCACTTCTGGGTAGTCATAACAAGGCCTCTGAAGTAAAAATGCAGGGTAGTAGAAAGGCCTTATAATCCAGCCTCCCAGCCTATAAAGGAGGGCTGGCTGGTGTGACAGATAACTGATTCTATTCACAGGCCGTAAGGTGGGGAGAAACAGTATGGTGATTTTTGCCTCAAATTACTGGTTATGCAGCACTTCTCTCCAATCTGGCCTTTAAGTGCCTTTCTTTTCCAACCCGTTGACTGGATGCTCACATAGCGTTATTTATTGATTGAAGTTTGTGGGCCTTTTTTTTCTCAAATGGAAATATAGAAAAAGCTCCAACACGCAAAAGCAAGTCTGTCAAAACAGAACAGACATTGAGCCGCTCATTCTTGACGAGATTAGTTCATGTGAACGGTTCCATTTGCTAATCGTTCTCAATTCAGTGACCCCCCCCCCACACACACACACACACACACACACACACACACACACACACACACACACACACTTCATTCTAGCTTCAGGGACAGAACGTTAAACTTTGCTTACACATCTCTCTCCATTCAATTCACAGGTCCAAGGACTTAATCAAGGAGGCCATTCTTGACAACGACTTCATGAAGAACCTCGAGCTTTCTCAGATCCAGGAGATCGTTGACTCCATGTACCCAGTAGAATATGGCAAAGACAGCTGCATTATCAAAGAAGGAGATGTGGGCTCCTTGGTGTACGTGATGGAAGGTAAGGCATTTGTGCAAATGTCATGTTAACCTCCCATATTGAAGACAACTCGAGCATGTAGAGTTGGAGTCCTCTCGCATCTCGCAGAGGAAAACTTTTTGTGTGCTCATGACTTCACTCGCTTAACAATAGACGTGACCCCTTGTTCTGTAGTTCTGCACTTTCCCCCTATGTATCGACCCTCTGTTGTACCTGATGTCTAGTTAAAGAAAGAGCGAAATTAACCCAACAGGAAAGCCATGTGGTTGGTGTGTCTACTGTGGGATCTTCATGGTTAAGACCCTTCTGTTCTCATCCCTTTTATTCATCACCGGTTTAGTTAGGAGTAGATCTGGAAACAGTGATCGCCCGACTTGACCCATAGATGCATTTCCAGGAATGTGAATAAATTTTCCTCTGCTGGGCTGTTGTCCACAACACGGAGTGAATCTGTTGATGCCAGATGGAATAGAGTAGCATTTTCCACGATTGATGTCAGCTGTTCCTGTCCTGTTTGTTGCAACACAGTCTCATAACATCACATTTCAGAGTGGTTATCTTATGTGGTGCTAGTTCCGCAGAACCAGAACAAAACATGGAGAATGGAGAGGGATTTGTGAAGTGTGTTATTGAAAGCTTTTTTTTCCGTGTCCATGTCTATGTATAGCCAAATGTCTAAACTGAACTGAAACAGTTATTAAGAGCAACTTCCGTTTGCACTTCTGGTCAATGTTGACTTTAGCCACAAGCAGTGTGTGTGTTTTTGTTCCAAATTGCTTTTGTCCCAATATTAAAGGGTTCAGTAGTTATAGAACATTGTCAGGAACTTGACTGAAAGATCCTGTTCTCAGAGGACCTGGGTAATTTTTTTTGGCAGGACATGCTGTCACTGTCTTGCCGTTGAAAACAATACTTAAAAAGCCTGTTTACACCAGTTTCTTCCCAGCTCCTTGTCATTTCCTTGTAGCCTAACTTGATACCACAAGGAGCACTCCACTTTTATTTTAATCTGATAACATGCTTTATGTACTTTACAGAAATGACTGAAAATTCATCTCCAGGTCTACTGAATGCCATGAGTGGTACTGTGTCACTCTGTTACTGTGGCTCTGTATTCTACTGTGCTGTCGGGTGGTTCAGAGTGGTCCTGAGGAAGAGGCTCAAGCTGATTTCAGTCTTGGCTTGAGCTGTCATTGAGCCACACTCTGCCATTGATTATGAGTAAGCAAGACAAATTCCCTAATCTGAGCACAGGTGCCCACCACGGCCGAGCGAGAGATTAGCACGTAGGAATGCTGCCTCGATGTGGTTCAAGGTGTCCTCGTCGATGGAGCCTTGAAGGATCTGGTAATGGGAGGAACATTTTATTCTTAGAGAAGTTATTCTCCCATCTGATGGCGTCCACCTTGAATGTGCCCCTTACCTCTACTCTATTCTGAATGTACACAATGGTAAAGTCTGAGGACAAGTTCGCTGACAAAAGTGAATTTCTTAAAAGTTAAATTAAAATGATAAAAAAACAAATTTGTAGGAATATTGCATTCGTGTGAGGGTTCGGTGTAGGCGTTGACTTGTTGAGAGTGTCTTGCTGTGTTAGCAGACTGGTTCATTTACTACTGATGGACTTACTTGTTTCCCACCAGGCGGTCTCTCTCTGCATGAGATGTGTTTTGTATCGACAGGCTCCGTACAGAAGACCCACTTCACTGTGAGATACCTTCTGGCAACATACTGTATTTATAGTTTGTAAGGGCCTATATAAGTTGAATACACGTTAAGTAATAACTATATTCATCCACAAGTAGAGCTTTTCTAGTTTGTGCATTTTTACTTTTCTTGTCTGGTTGTTTATGAGTCAATTGCAACCATCAAAAGCCAACAGATTATCGCCAGCTGATCTCTCATTAAACCATCAATACGTGATAAAATCACAGGCACAGCTGATCTCAATTGCAACAAACATTAGCCAGCAATTTACCACTCCCTTATGCGGATGTCGAGGTTATCTTTTTGTCTTGATTGCAGCCAACCAGGGGTTGGAACAGAAATCATTTTCCAATCGTTTTGTTCTGAACAGAACCTTTATTTTTTTGTTGTTGTCCCGTTTCACTGTTCCGACCAGCAAAATGAAGTTCTGAACCGGTTTGAACCCCCAAAAAGTACTGGTTTATATCGTTCTTTCTGTTCCTTCTTAAACCTCTGAACTCCATTTTTCCCCCTTCATTTAGCTCAACATTAAATTACTTCACCAATCAGTGTGAATAGAGCAGCTCGCTATGGAGCGGGAAAGCGATTTAATCTGTATAAGAAAGTCATTAAGAACAAATTCAATTTTGTCGTAACAACATGGTTTAATCATAATGCCAGACACAGTGTAGGGAGCGAGATGCAACTGAACTTTTGCGGGTGATAAGATAGCGAGAGAAGATGGAGGACACTTGGCTTTTAGCACTGGGCAGCTTGTTATGACATGCATTATCTGAATTGGGCCCACTGAATTATATTTAGAAAGAACGACTTCTGTAAATCCAATGTGAAACGTGATAACTGTAATATCCTAACTAGCATTGCAAAAGTGAATCCATTCTTTTAAACATCTCTCCCTAATTTCTGAATCATGCTTGTAACTTCGTCAGTAAGCTACAGTAACCTATGCTTCAGAGGGGAGGGGCAGGTAGCCTAAACACACACACACACACACACACACACACACACACACTGGCTAAGATTTCCAGCTGTCAGGCAGACACTGGAATAGGTTTCTGAGTGACAAGAGTGAGGGCTTTGTATATGCACTTTGTTAGGATTTTGTGGGACTGGAAAAAAATATGCCTGGAATGTAAAATAACGTTATTATCCGGTTCCTATGTTTTAAAATAATGGTTCTGTCCCAGAACAGTATAGATCACTTAGTTTCCGGTTCTGTTCTTCAAATATTGTTTTCTGTTCTGTTCCCTGAACCGGTTCCAACAATTTTCCAAGACTATTTCGCCCTCTGGCTGGTATTATCATCGGAGCAACTTAGTCTGCTCATAAAGGAGGACTATCTATTTATCTATTTCACAATCGTTCCGTACAACTGAAACAAAGTATTTCCTCGTTTTCTGTGGCAATTACCAGACAAAACTCATTTTGATGGTGTGTGTGTGTGTGTGTGTGTGTGTGTGTGTGTGTGTGTGTGTGTGTGTGTGTGTGTGTGTGTGTGTGTGTGTGTGTGTGTGTGTGTGTGTGTGTGTGTGTGTGTTTAGGCTACCTGCCCCTCTTATTATTTTCTTTGGTTCCAATTGATGTAGTCCATTAAATACAACTGTCTTTAAAATAAAATGGTCTGAGATGTTTTTTCTCCCCAAATTTGTGGTATCCAATTGGTAGTTACAGTCTTGTCTCATCGCTGCAACTCCCGTATGGACTCAGGAGAGGCAAAGGTTGAGAGCTGTGCGACCCCGAAAACACAATCCAACCAAGCTGCACTGCTTCTTGACACAATGCCCACTTAACCCAGAAGCCAGCCACACCAATGTGTCGGAGGAAACACCTGGCGACCATGTCTGCGTGCGCTGCGCCCTGCCCGCCACAGGAGTCTCTAGTGCTCGATGGGACAAGGACATCCCTGCTGGCCAAACCCTCCCCTAACCTGGGCGACACAGGGCCAATTGTGCATCGCCCCATGGGTCTCCCAGTCACAGCCAGCTGCGACAGAGCCTGGACTCAAACCCAGAATGCTTATGGCACAGCTAGCACTCCAGTGCCTTAGACCACTGTGCCACCCGGGAGGCCTGGAGATTACATATTAAGTCTAGGTAGGTAAGTGAAGAAAAACAATAATAAACTAGCAATGAGAGCATGTCGAATTTGGTGAACAAAACATAGAATTGCTCATTTTCCACCTGAGGGTTATTTGATCGAATATAGGTTTCGTAATGGTTAGGTTGATACGAATGCACTGACATACAGTAAGTGGGTGCACGTGGCATTTCGGCAACTTGTCATACAGGACTCATCACGGATATAACTTGTTTTAGCATGGACATTGCCATTGAGGCCTTCCACTATTTTAAAGTAGTCAACTGGTGGGGATACCTATGACTTGGGAGCAATCAGCCAATGAAGAAGAAGAAAATGTACTACTTTAAAATGGAGATTGCGTCAATGGCGCTGTGCATGCTGTCACAGACACCAATGGCACAGATACAAAGATGAGTCCTCTGTCTCTATGGCCTGTTGTTCACACGTGTATCTCTCAGTTCCTAGAATGGTCCCACCTGATCTCGGCTCCTCCCACCTGCCTTCCATCTTTGAGGACATGTATTTCTATTGTTAGAGTGGTCACTTGACTGTCAATATAATTGATCATCTTTGGTGTTTCTTATTATTGTTGACGATGTTGCCCCAATGCTTGCTCTGGCATTTAAAGCCCCATGGTTTACACATAGACCTACAGCATCCTAGTGTTAAGATGTGATACGATTGTGTCTGTAGTACAAAACAATCAACTCAGACTTTATTTGTCACATGCGCCGAATACAACAAGTGTAGACCTTTACCGTGAAATGCTTACTTACAAGCCCTTGAACAACAGCGCAGTTCAAGAAGAGTTGAGAAAATATTTACCAAATAAACAAAAGTTTTAAAAAAAGTTATAATTTTTTTAAAATAAAAAGTAACACAATAACAGCGAGGCTATATACAGGGTCAGTGTGTGTGTGTGGGGGGTACAGGTTAGTCGAGGTAAGTTGTACGTGTAGGTAGGGGTGACGTGATGATAATAAAGATAATAAACAGCGGTGTACAAAACAAATGGAGTGTGGTCAATGTAATAGGGGCCATTTGATGAATTGTTCAGCAGATTTATGGCTTGGGAGTAGAAGCTGTTAAGGAGCCTTTGAGATAATATAGGTTTAGTGACAACACTAGAAAGTCATTTTCTGTGTCTCCTCTCACACAGCACAGTCACCAACCTAACATGATCTCATTGACATCTGCATAATGTCAAAACCCTAATTCGCTTTCCATCATTTATTGAACTCATTAATGAGGTTAATGTTGTATAACTCATTGTGTGGGGATTGAAGGGTCTCTCTGAATACTCAACCTATCACATACATCCTTGATTAATGATGTATTTACCATGGACACACACCACCTCTGACATCTTCCTAGAGATGACAAGGGTCAAGGTTTAACGCATGCGGTCTCTTCATTAGACTCTATGGAGCAGAGAACAAGATTCAGCATCACTGCTGCTGTCAATTAATAATGACCTTGTCGCTATTGCTGAACGTTAATGGGAAGAAATACCCTGGCTAATGTGCCTGCTCTCCCAACAACTGCTATCTGGCTCTGGACACAAATAAATAACCAGGAAGAATTGAGAAACCCATTGATATTCTAACACAGCACAGATAGCTAAGTACGTGATTGCTTCACTGAGGAGCGAAATGTGAATAGAGAGAATTTATGTGTGTGAGTGTTTGACACTTTTGGGCAGGGATAAACATTCTCAGCCTTTTCCAACATTTCCCAGTCTTCTCCGTGGCCCTGTTAAACCCACAGATGGACTCCAAATATAATGTGAGATGTAAACGGGAAGAGAAAATGACCCGAATGAGATTCTGATGATGACAGAGCGCTATACTGTACTTGGGTGTTTTTTAAAAAGAGGATACGACCGTGAAAAACTCATCAATTCTGTTTTTGAAATGGGCACAGATGGAAATTGGCTCCGTCAGCCAACAAGTTACACTTTACAGTCATAAACCAAAATGCACCCAAGCTGTCTCAACATGGATTTGGTTGCATAGCAACCTGCTGGATTCTCATCCTTTGGCAACCCACATTAAATACTATACTACATACTGTAGTATCCCTTAATTATGAGTAGTACTTACTATAGAATGTTGTCGTATACTGTACAATACTCTAGTAAATACTACAGTAAAATATGCAAAAACAATACAGTCCGCAAAAAACACTACACTTTTTAAATGATAGAAATGACTATTTTTCAATACTACAGTCTGCGAAAACACTACAGTAAATCCTACAGCGTAGTACAGTCCACAGAAAGACGACAGTGTACTACAATCAACAAAACACTACATTAATTACTGTAGTATATGATAGCCTTTCCTTTTAGTATAGCATTTTTACTATAGTTAACTGTAAATACTACAGTATGCACTACAGTAAATACTATAGTGAATACAACAGTAAAGTCTGCAAAAACACTACAGTGCGTATGTTGTTTATATACATCTACATTAATATACAAGATTCCAGATTCCAGGTCTCAGACCTGGGATTTCGTGCTATAGATCCAATGATCTGAGAGGGTTTGAGGTGAACAACTAAGGCTAATGCAATGAATGAATATATTGTATGGGCAACTGACAAATGTAACATTTATATAACTAGGCAAGTCAGTTAAGAACAAATTCTTATTACAATGACAGCCTACGCCGGCCAAACCGAGATGACGCTGGGCCATTGTGCGCTGCCCTATGGGACTCCCAATCACGGGTTTTGAAGAGTGAAAAAGTTAATGAATTAACATTGACTGTTTAAAAGTGAAATTAAATAAATGCCATGTGGTGTGACCACTATAATTTTCTATATTTATTATTTCTCTAAACGTCTCACAAAATATATTGTCATATTATAATTTAGAAACTATTTCAGAATACATGCTAATTAATGATATATTGCAAGCAGCCATATTGTGATTCTCACTTGGCAACACTCCTTTTTGGAACTGTATATATTTTCAGAAAAAAAATAAAAACACAAAAATAAATGAGATCGTTATTGTATTTTTTTGTGGGACAAGACTATATTGCATTTGGGAATGGATAATTAAGCAATAAGGCACGAGGGGTGTGCCCAATATACCACAGCCAAGGGCTGTTCTTATGCACAACGACGCATCATGGATTGCCTGGACACAGCCCTTAGCCGTGGTATATTGGCCATATACCACAAACCCCGAGGTGCCTTATTGCTATTATTAAATGGTTACCAATGTTCGTAGAGCAATAAAAATAAATGTTTTGTCATAACCTTGGTATATACCACGGCAGTCAGCCAATCAGCATTAAGGAACCACCCAGTTTATAATAGAAGTTATATGTTGACTGAAATGCTATGAAACAAGGTTTAAAGAGAGAATCTAGGATTCAACAACAAAGCAGACCCTCCGCCACCTTTTTTCTGGTCAACAGCTATGGCCTGGAGCTGGAGAAAGGTAACCACTCTCAAATTCATCAACAGAACTATGGACACAATGATTGATCATCCGTGAAATCATGATATCATGTTTTGTACCAATCTCAGATGACCTTTTTAATTCCAGAGGGCAAACTTTGAAAGCTATTGAAGCAGATCTTAAGGCAATGTTTTCAACTCCAGGCCTTGAGTACCCTCAACAGTACGCATTTGTATTGGAGCCCCAGACAAGCATACCTGATTGAACTTGTCAACTAATGGCTATGTTAGTAGAATGACTTTGGAGGGGATGGCTGACGTTTTACGTGCTCCTAACCAACTGCAATTTTGTTAGTTCTTTCACGTTTTTTGTAACTTAAAAAAAACGTATTTCTCTTATGACCGAAAATAATTTCTGGACTTCAGAACAGCGATTACCCACCTTGAACTGGAAGAATAATTTTTCTATATTTGGTCCGATGTGAAGGATATACTGCTTTCTCGGGAACGGGCCCAAATACCTGTCATTTGCGTGAAAAAGAGATGGAGAAAAAGGGGGCGAAGGTCGGACTGCCTTCTGAGAATTCGTAGGCGAGTGAGTAAACTCCTACTACCGTCCGATCTATTGGCCAACGTGCAATCATTGGAAAATGAAATAGATTACCTACAATCAAGGTTATACTATCAACGGGACATTAAAAACTATAATATCTTATGTTTCACTGAGTCGTGGGTTAACGCCGACATGGATAATATAGAGCTGGAATGATTTTCCATGCATCGGCAGGACAGAAAAGTTACGTCCTGTAACACGGGGGGTGGGTTGTGTGTCTATTTGTCAATAACAGCTGGTGCACGATGTCTAATATTAAAGAAGTCTCGCGGTATTGCTCGCCTGAGGTAGAGTACCATATGATAAGCTGTAGACCACACTACCAAAAGAGTTCTCATCTATATTATTTGTAGCCGTCTATTTACCACCACAAACCGATGCAGGCACTAAGACCTCACTCAACCAGCTGTATAAGTGTCACAGATTCCCCCGGTACTGCTGCTCATTCCATGCACCAGCTCCGGAGCTATATGTCATCGTCCTCTAGGTGTCACTGAACTGTTTCATTACATACACCTGGTTCCCATTCGCCCTGATTAGTAATTGTATATATGTGCCCTCTGTTCACCATTGTTTGGTTGGTTATTGTTCCCATGTCCGTTGGTCTTTTGAGTACCTGTGATTTGTGGTTTCGGCTTTTGTGCTGCGTGTATTGTGTACTCGTTATTACAGGTCTCGTCCTGTGTATTGTTTATACGGGTCTCATCCCATGTATTTATTAGAGGTTTAACCTCGCTCTTTTGTTTGGGTTACATCCCTGTGTTTTTGTATACGTGTTTGTTTTGGGCATGTTGTATTCCTGCGCCTGTCTCCAATCCTTTAAACAACATGAAAGAATAACCAACCCTAAATGGAGACAGCGGGAATGACCCGTCCGACACCGCAACTTTGGCAGCCGCAACTGGCCTTTCCAACACTGCCGCAACTTCGTCAGCTGCAACTGGCCCGTCCGACGCCGCCACAACTTCGACAGCTGCAACTGGCCTGTCCGATACCGATGCGAACGGCCTGTCCGAAAGCAACTCCGGCAGCTGCAACTGGTCCGTCTGATGCCGCCGCAACTTTGGCAGCTGCAACTGGCCCGTCCGATGCCAACGCAACTTCGGCAACTGGCCCTGACCGACCCGCACCGCGTCCCTGTGGTCGTCCTCGAGGTTGGTGTCGTCCCGCTGCTGGTGCAGCACATCAGGGGAACGGGTACTGTCAGGGTTTCCCCCGATACTGCTGCTCATTCCGTGCACCAGCTCCGGAGGTATACGTCACCGGCCTCTTGGCGTCACTGAACTGTTTTATTACGCACACCTGGTTCCCATTCCCCCTGATTAGTAATTGTATACATGTGCCCTCTGTTCACCATTGTCTGGTCGGTTATTGTTCCCATGTCCGTTGGTCTTGTGAGTACCCGTGCTTTGTGGTTTAGGCTTTCGTGCTGCGTGTATTGTGTACTCATTATTACGGGTCTCGTCCCGTGTATTTATTAGAGGTTTAACTTCGCTATTTTGTTTGGGTTACATCCCTATGTTTTTGTATATGTGTTTGTTTTGGGCTTCGTCCCTGTGCCTTTCGTGACATGTTGTATTTTGGGTGGAGTATTAAAACCAGCTATTAGTATTCCTGCGCCTGTCTCCAACAAGAAAATGCTCATCCAGAAGCGGTGCTCCTAGTGGCAAGGGACTTTAATGCAGGCAAACTTAAATCCGTTTTACCTCATTTCTACCAGGATGTCACCAGAGGAAAAAAATCTCTAGACCACCTTTACTCCACACAGAGATGAATACAAAGCTCTCCCCCATTGGCAAATCTGACCATAATTCTATCCTCTATCCTGATTCCTGCCTACAAGCTAAAACTAAAGCAGGAAGTACCAGTGACTCGCTCAATATGGAAGTGGTCAGCTGCAGGACTGCTTGCACAGGCAGGAATATGTTCCAGGATTCATCAAATGGCATTGAGGAGTAAACCACCTCATTCATCGGCTTCATCAATAAGTGCATCGACGACATCGTCCCCACAGTGACCGTATGTAGATATCCCAACCAGAAGCCATGGATTACAGGGAACATCCGCATTGAGCTAAAGGCTAGAGCTGCCGCTTTCAATGAGCTGGACACTAATCCGGACGCTAATAAGAAATCCCACTATGCCATCAGACGAACCATCTAACAAGCAAAGGGTCAATACAGGATTAAGATTGAATCCTACTACACCGGCTCTGACTGTTTCCGGATGTGGCAGGGCTTGAAAACTATTACGGACTACAAAGGAAAACCCAGCCACGAGCTGCCCAGTGACGAGAGCCTACCAGATGAGCTAAATGCCTTTTATGCTCGCTTCGAGGCATGCAACACTGAAGCATGCATGAGAGCACCAGCTGTTCCAGACGACTGTGTGATCACACTCTCCGTAGCCAATGTGAGTAAGACCTTTAAACAGGTCAACATTCACAAGGCCGCAGGTCCAGACAGATTACCAGGTAGTGTACTGGCAAGTGTCTTCACTGACATTTTGAAACTATCCTTGACTGAGTCTGTAATACCAACATGTTTCAAGCAGACCACCAAAGTCCCTGTGCCCAAGAACGCAAAGGAAACCTGCCTAAATGACTACCGACCTGTAGTACTCACGTCTGTAGCCATGAAGTGCTTTGAGCGGCTGGTCATGGCTCACATCTACACCATTATCCCAGAAACCACTCCAATTTGCATTACTCCCCCAACAGATCCACAGATGATGCAATCTCTATTAAACTCCACACTGCCCTTTCCCATCTGGACAAAAGGAGCACCTACGTGAGAATGCTATTCATTGACTAGCTCAACACCATCGTGCCTTCAAAGCTCATCACTGAGCTAAGAACCCTGGGACTAAAGACCTCCCTCTGCAACTGGGTCCTGGACTTCCTGATGGGCCGCCCCCCAGGTGGTAAGGGTAGTTAACAACACATCTGCCACACTGATCCTCAACACAGGGGCCCCTCGGGGGTGTGTGCTCGGTCCCCTCGTGTACTCACTGTTCATTCATGACTGCAAGACCAGGCATGACTCCAACACCATCATTAAGTTTTCCGACGACAAAACAGTGGTAGGCCTGATCACCAACAACAATGAGACTATAGGGAAGAGGTCAGAGACCTGGCCGTGTGGTGCCAGGATAACAACCTCTCCCTCAACGTGATCAAGACAAAGGAGATGATTGTGGACTACAGGAAAAGGAGGACCGAGCACACCCCTATTCTCATCGACAGGGCTGTAGTGGAGCAGGTTGAGAGCTTCAAGTCCCTTGGCATCCACATCGCCAACAAACTAACATGGTCTAAGACAGTTGTGAAGAGGGCACAACAAAGCCTATTCTCCCTCAGGAGACTGAAAATATTTAGCATGGGTCTTCAGATCCTCAAAATGTTCTACAGCCGCACCATCGAGAGCATCCTGACTGGTTGCATCACTACCTGGTATGGCAACTGCTCGGCCTCCAGAGGGTAGTGCGTATGGCCCAGTAGATCACTGGGACCAAGCTTCCTACCATCCAGAACCTCTATACCAGAAGGTGTCAGAGGAAGGCCCTAAAAAGTGTCAAAGACTCCAGCCACCCTAGTCATAGACTGTTCTCTCTGCTAGCGCACGGCACTTTAACACTACCTACATGTACATTTTACCTCAATTACTCAACTAACTTTTGCCCCCGCACATTGACTCTGTACCGGTACCCCCTGTATATAGCTTCGCTACTGTTATTTTACTGCTGCTCTTTAATAATTTGTTATTTCAATTTTTTGCTTATTGCTTATTTTTCTTAAAACTGCATTGTTGGTTAAGGGCTCACAAGTAAGCATTTCACTGTAAGGTCTACACCTGTTGTATACGGCGCATGTGACAAATGAAATGTAATATCTTGGAAGTATAACTTTGCTCTGTGCTTCTCTGAGCATGCACTTCGTAGCCTATAGCCTAAAGACTATGGATCATTTTATTGTGACCATGCTAAATAGCCTATAGACACACTTGATATTGCACACCCACAGAGAATCAGAGATGAGGGGTGGCACCGGGCACACATCGATATATAGCCTAATAAGAAAGTAATTCTAGAACACTGCGAAATATTGACTTTTTATCAATTACAAATGACATGAGCCTCCCCTGCACTAAATTAAACAAATACTAAACCCTCCCCTTGGCTGAAATTGAAAAATCAACCGCTTTTGACAGGTCAAAAGTGTAAAAACGTGTAATGCTTTGTGATAAATTAAAATGGTGCCAAACGGGGGGAGAACATGTAGACAGACATGTGCTGTAAAAAGATGTTTATTGTTATTAACATGTCACATCAGTCACCCGTATAAAGTATTTGCTATTAGAGTAGTGACTACTAGGACAGCTGCCAGGTGATGCAATTTTCTAGACTGAGGACCGCACACACCTGAATTTGCCAGGTGTTATGCAGGTTGGCAGTTGCACACATCTGCTCCAATGCAAATGATTCATTAAAAGTTTTGTTTTGGCAGTTAGCTGATAAAGAAACAGTGTGTGACAAATGCAGCTTGTCAGCTTGTCAACTGACAAGAGCAGGTTGTTACTTTGAATGAATCATTGGCATTGGAGCAGGCATGCGAGACTCGACTTATGCAATCTGATGTAAGCCAGAGAAACGTATTTTGCCTTAAAGGGGCAATTTATTCCTGATATTTCCACACTATTAGCTCGAAATAACACTCTGAAATCGTGAAAATTATGATACTGCCCTTTTAGTGTAAGAGCTTTTTCTTTTAATACTTGAATTTCAGCCTGTTTTGACTTATAGCAAGACATCACAATCTGAGTTGATTATTCTGAGCAATGACCAGTCAGCTTTTATTTGCATAATGTAGTATCCTCCTACTACACGATCCTATTCGCCAATCAGAACAGGCAGAGCATTTCAATGGTAAAATGAGGCTCAGGGATATAAATGGTTAAACATATATTTGGAGTTATTGTCATGAAATAAACACACACAGTGATTTATTAGACATACAGTGATGACTTAAAAATAAAAAGATTGCACAGGGGCTTAAACAAGAAAAGCACTCCTCCCATACCTTACCCTCCACTCTACCCCTTCTCTACCTTCGCCTCTCTTCTCCTCTCCATCTCCGTCTCCTCTCCAGTCTTCATGACATGCTGCTTGACTGTCTGCTAAGTCTCATGTTGTATTCCTTGTCTTAGATGCCTGTCCTTTGTCTCTTTCGTTAAGTAGAGAGCAGCTCCTGTAGGGGGACTTTTCAGAATAATAAGGACTTGATCGATGTGTGCTGATTCCCAAAACGGGGCATGTCGCAAGAGCATGACATTGGGAGTACCATCGTATTAGCAACAGGTGACATATCAAAGGGGACATCCACCTTACTTTATCAGCTTACCACAGACGACATGTGACCTTGAATTCCTTAAAGACAGCTTGGATGAAGACACCCTGGTTCCCTGGCCTGTAGTACAGTCAAAATGAAAGGGGTTTTTAGAGAGGCAACACCCACTAATATGTTCTATTTGAAGTAAACAGTTCCACTCTTAAGAATTCCATCCTTGCCTAGTAATTGGCAACTATTACCATATAAATTACAATGTTCTGCTATTGTCCAACTCAGCCTGTACCATTGCATACAAGTTAGAATATTTTGTCATTTATGTGCAAATTAGCCCTATCCATCCATCCATCTGTGCGCAGATGTGAATAGCTCAGTTAATGGATATACTTTATATTTTGGGCTCCTGAGTGGCGCAGCGGTGAACTACAGACAATTACAACTACAACTACAACTACAACTACAGTTCAATTCCAGGCTGTATAGCAACCAGCCTTGATTGGGAGTCCCATAGGGCAGCACACAATTGGCCCAGCTTCATCCATGTTAGAATTTGTCCTGGGTAGGCCATCATTGTAAATAAGAATTTGTTCTTAATTTACATGCCTAGTTAAATAAAGGTTAAATAAAAAAATTAAAAAAATATAAAGTGCATTTGGAATGTATTCAGACCCATTGACTTTTTCCAAATTTTGTTGTTACAGCATTATTCTAAAATTGATTCAATTAATATTTTTCTACAATGGGGTATTGTCTACAAACAATACCCCATAATGACAAAGCGAACACAGGTTTTTAGAAAATTAGCAAAGGTATTAAAAATACAGAACAGAAATACTTTATTTACGTAAGTATCCAGACCCTTTGCTGTGACACTCGAAATTGAGCTCAGGTGCATCCTGTTTCTATTGATCATCATTAAGATGTCACTAAAACTTGATTGGAGTCCACCTGTGGTAAATTCAACTGATTGGACATGATTTGGAAAGGCACACACCTATATAAGGTCCCACATTTGACAGTGCATGTCAGAGCAAAAACCAAGCCAGGAAGTCAAAGAAATTGTCTGTAGAGCTCCGAGACAGTATTGTGTCGAGGCACAGATCTGTGGAAGGGTACCAAAACATTTCTGTAACATTGAAGGTCGCAAAGAACACAGTGGCCTCCGTCATTCTTAAATGGAAGAAGTTTGGAACCACCGAGACTCTTCCTAGAGCTGGCTGCCTGGCCAAACTGAGCAATCGGGGGAGAAGGGCCTTGGTCAGGGAGGTGACCAAGAACTCGGTGGTCACTCTGACAGAGCTCCAGAGTTCCGCTGTGGAGATGGGAGAACCTTTCAGAATCACAACCATCTCTGCAGCACTCCACCAATTAGGACTTTATGGTAGAGCGGCCAGACGGAAGCCACTCAGTAAAAGGCAAATTACGTTCCGCTTGGAGTTTCCCAAAAGGTACCTAAAGACTCTCAGACCATGAGAACAAAGATTGAACTCTTTAGCCTGAATGCCAAGCGTTACGTCTGGAAGAAACCTGGCACCATCCCTACAGTGAAGCATGGTGGTGGCAGTATCATGCTGTGGGGATGTTTTTCAGCAGCAGGCACTGGGAGACTAGCCAGTATCGAGGGAAAGATGAACGGAGCAAAGTACAGAGAGATAGATCCTTGATGAAAACCTGTTCCAGAGTGCTCAGGACAACAGACCAGGGTGAAGGTTCACCTTCCAACAGCACAGTGACCCTAAGCACACAGCCAAGACAACGCAAGAGTGGCTTCGGGACAAGTCTCTGAATGTCCTTGAGTGGCCCGGCCAAAACTTGGACTTGATCCCGATCGAACATCTCTGGAGAGACCTGAACATAGCTGTGCAGTGATGCTCCATATCCAACCTGACAGAGCTTGAGAGGAATGGGAGAAACTCGCCAAATGCAGGTTGTGCCAAGCTTGCAGCGCCATACCCAAGAAGACTCCAGGCTGTAATCATTACCAAAGGTGCTTCAACAAAGTACTGAGTAAAGGGCCTGAATGCTTATGTAAATGTGTGTTTTTTTTTTTACCTTTGCTAAAATGTCTCGTCATCGTGGGGTATTGTGTGTAGATTGATGAGAGACATAACGTTTCAAAAAAATTGGAATTTGTGGAAAAATCAAGGTGTCTGAATACTTTCCGGATGCACTGTATGCCTGTCATCGTCTCCGCTGTATTAGCATGTATTAGCATGTATTAGCATGCAAATGATCTTTTCATTTAGATTCTCTAGTTCTTATTGATTGTTGTTCCTGCACGTTGGTTCTACCATTTGAACATCTTGCATTAGCACGTAATACATTTTTACATCCTAGTCTTTCCTTCACGATATCACAATATGTGAAAGATTGTTAGAGTCAAGGTAGCCTACAGAGCTTGGAGAAAGCTGATGTTGACGGAAGGAGAGAGTCCCACTGGGCACAAACTGGTTGAATCGATGTTGTTTCAATGTAATTTGTCAACATATTGTGACGTGGAACCTGTGGATAATAATTTGAAATAAAGTTATCAATATAAATTTGTTTTTAGGGTGAAATTTCAACCACTGGATTATGTCATCATAGTAGCCAATTTTCAATAGCCAAATCTTGTATAAAATATAGTGAATTTGTACCTTTGAAATAATGTCAGATATTCAACATTACATCCACTATAAATAAAACTATAGGCTGGGCAGCACCTCCTACTGGAGAGTTGATCTACAACTATTAATTTGTCTCCCATCGAGGGCTTTAACCAAACTCAGCCCTGTTTAGCCTTTATATTTGTCGCTGACTACTACCAATATGCCATTGTGAGAATGATTATTGAAAGATCTCTTAATAACAAAATGTATTCACTGTTGCTATCAAAGTCATTCGAAAGGGCACGTTAATAGAGCAAATGTAACCATACTTTATTAGTCATATTTATTTATTTATTTAACCTTTATTTAACCAGGTAGGCCAGTTGAGAACAAGTTCTCATTTACAACTGCGACCTGGCCAAGATAAAGCATAGCAGTGTGACACAAACAACACAGAGTTACACATGGAATAAACAAGCGTACAGTCAAAAACACAATAGAAAAAATAAAGTCTATATACAGTGGGTGCAAATTACATGAAGTAATTACAATTTAGTAAATTAACACTGGAGTAATACATATGCAGATGATGATGTGCAAGTAGAAATACTGGTGTGCAAAAGAGCAGAAAAGTCAATAAAAAAACATTTGGGGATGAGGGAAGGTAGATTGGATGGGCTATTTACAGATGGGCTATGTACAGCTGCAGCCATTGGTTAGCTGCTCAGATAGCTGATGTTGAAAGTTAGTGAGGGAAATATAAGTCTCCAGCTTCAGCGATTTAAAAAAAAAAAAAAAATTCAATTCATTCCAGTCATTGGCAGCAGAGAACTGGAAGGAAAGGCAGCCAAAAGAGGTGTTGGCTTTGGGGATGACCAGGGAGATATACCTGCTGGAGCACGTGCTACGGGTGGGTGTTGTTATCATGACTAGTGAGCTGAGATAAGGTGGAGCTTTACCTAGAAAAGACTTATAGATGACCTGGAGCCAGTGGGTCTGGCGACGAATATGTAGCGAGGGCCAACCGACGAGAGCATACAGGTCGCAGTGGTGGGTGGTGTATGGGGCTTGGTGACAAAACGGATGGCACTGTATTAGACTCATCCAGTTTGCAGAGTAGAGTGTTGGAGGCTATTTTGTAGATGACATTGTCGAGGATCGGTAGGATATATCATCAATGATACTATTTAGGTCTATATAGCATTTGCAAAGTCATCAACAGCTATTGTTTCAACCCAGAGTTCAACGGAAAATAGACAGTACATATAAGCCTAGGGTTTCAAGCTTTGGTTGATTTCACATTCTACATATACTACTGGTAATACAGACACTACGGATACTACAGATAAAACTGATACTTAAGATACTAAATAATCTACTAATACTTCAGATATTAGTTTAGATTTAGTCCTATTCTTTAAGTTTTAAGATTTTTTGGTTGAGATGGATACTTGAATCCAACATATCAATGATTAATTTGTAAACAAACTGGATGTTTAATTGTTTTTGGTTGTCAAAACAGCCAAATCAACATTTGAAGGAGATGTATCTTCTGTTTGGATATTTCGATCTGTGACAATAACGTAGTCTGGCTTTAACTGGAATTTGTGAACAACCAAACACAATTCAATATCACTTTTGCATTACTTACTTTAATGCAAGCCTATTAACTTAATATTTTGGATTTATGTCTCCAACTATGTCTCCAACAATTTATGTCTCCAACTAAACTAAAAATACAAGTTAAAGAATGGGATTAAGCCAGGGGCTCAGATTAAACTTTCCAAGCATTAGATATTCTTTAAATGTTGAAATTTGGTTGCGTTGTCAACCAAACACAATTCAATAATATTTTTGTAGTACAGTAAATAGTCTAAAGTTAAGGCCATCTTACAAACTAATGTAAACATATTTATTTAAAAAGAGGAACACATCCATGGCCACATTTTGAGGTTCGCCTATTGTAACTTTAAATGTATTTTCATGTAACCATAGAACGTGTGTATGTTCAAGATAGCATGCATAGGTCAGAGGTCTATTATTACAATTGCTGTAATAATCTGAGCAGAATCTTGAACAGCATTGATCACTTGCACTATGTACTTCTAATGTCATCTCAACTGCAATCCAGGCCATTTGGTTGTGCAATTAGATAAAGCACAGTGATAGCACATGTAGATGACAGGTTAGCCAAAAATCCGAGATGGTTTTTTCCATTGGAATTTGGTTGTGTTTTTAGATCGTTGAATACTATAGTGATAAGACTTTGGGAGTTCAACAAACCTCTGGCTTATCTTTTTGAGTTGGTAAATAAAGGTTGAAATCTCATTGATCACTGTCTCAACCAAATATTACCCAAAGTTCTGTGTTGAAATGACATGGTGTGCCCAGTGGGTAGGGACTCCCTCTGGTTGAGTAACTGTAAACAGAAGCTGGTGAGGTAAATATATATAGCTGAGTGCTAAAAACAACTATGAGAATGCAGAAATCTTAGGGACAGTGAGCAGAGATTACAATGCATATTATATTAGTCAATGCATATTCTCCATTTAGAAAACAAAATATGAAAATATTTGACCTACAAAGCACATAATACTCAGCTGAACAAATCTCTCCCCACATTTTAAAATTAGGGTTAGTGCATTCAGCGAGCAAGTTAATAGAGCAAGAATATTAATATAGTAATGTTACTTCATACCACCTTCTCTCTCAGGTGTACAAGCTGGCCATTTTAACCAGGCCAAGACCATACATCTAGCAAGATAATATAATGTAGCCTACAATAGAAATTAGGTATTATGGGACAGAAAAGAATGTACACTGTATCTAGTTGTAACCCAATGGCTTTCAGTTTGAGGGTCATTGAAATATCAAGGTCTGACCTACAGTTACAGTGAGAGTCTTGACTCTCCTGGGAAAATAATAGCGTTCAAAATAAAATTGAGGTGGAGGCCGAAAGCGAATGCTACCATAAAGCATATACATGACAAGGCCAGGCTGGGGCTGATAAAAGGTAGGGTAGAAATGGAACGTGGAATGAGAACTTACCTAGGGCTTCAAATACCACTGAGATGTGTCTCACTGTTCATTTTTGGATGTTCTAATAGTTGATTAGCTAAATGGGATTGTGAAAGGGATGTTTTGTTATTTGTATTCCACATGCCTGCATTTTAATCAAATGAGATGCTGGTATTTTAGCATTTGGATGGCATATACTTTACCAAGCTGCCACATCTGATCCTAATTGGGTCCATTTCAATAAATGCTGCCCAGACGTTTTACTCTGAGCCCTGTTTTAAAGTGCAAATATCATTGAAAAATGTGGACCGACTGTAAATCTGGGCTGTGTTTTGCATCTGGTGATTTTAGTTGTAGGGGTGCTAGCTGTTTTTAATCTCCCTGGCTCCAAGACAGACTGCTGCTAGCTTCTGTTAGCTCTGAGGCTCCATTTTAATTGGAAGGTGTCATCCCCAATACTCCAAACTCAATTGTCAATTAAGTGGATCAAGCCAACTTTAGGCATCAGCACTCATGTAGAGATTGATTCCAAACACAGAGACGGTTACAACCTTTCTAATTGAGAAACGTGCCCAGACGGGTTAAGAGTTTCTTATTCATGCTATGCTTCAAAACACTGTCAAAACACTGTCTACTCATCCGAAAAAGAAAATGGTCACTAAATCGTCTGTAAAACCTGAACTGTGTGAGCTACAAACTATTAATCGAAAGATGATACTCACAAACACAATAATGTTGGTTGTTTGGCTCTAAGACATCCACTAGCTTTAAGTCAGTCGCCTGAACTTACTGTCTGTCTTTTCAGAAAACCGACTGTCCATACTGAGCCATATGAGCTACAAACTCATTTTTGTATTTTATTAAAGATCCCCATTAGCTGCTGCCAAGGAAGCAGCTACATTTCCTGGGGTCCAAACACATTAAGACACTTACAGTGGGGCAAAAAAGTATTTAGTCAGCCACCAATTGTGCAAGTTCTCCCACTTAAGATGAGAGGCCTGTAATTTTCATCATAGGTACACTTCAACTATGACAGACAAAAAGAGGGGAAAGAATCCAGCAAATCACATTGTAGGATTTTTTATGAATTTATTTGCAAATTATGGTGGAAAATAAATATTTGGTCACCTACAAACAAGCACGATTTCTGGCTCTCACAGACCTGTAACTTCTTCTTTAAGAGGCTCCTCTGTCCTCCACTCGTTATTTGTATTAATGGCACCTGTTTGAACTTGTTATCAGTATAAAAGACACCTGTCCACAACCTCAAACAGTCACACTCCAAACTCCACTATGGCCATGACCAAAGAGCTGTCAAAGGACACCAGAAACAAAATTGTAGACCTGCACCAGGCTGGGAAGACTGAATCTGCAATAGGTAAGCAGCTTGGTTTGAAGAAATCAACTGTGGGAGCAATTATTAGGAAATGGAAGACATACAAGACCACTGATACTCTCCCTCGATCTGGGGCTCAAAATTATCACAAGAACGGTGAGCAAAAATCTCAGAACCACACGGGGGGACCTAGTGAATGACCTGCAGAGAGCTGGGACCAAAGTAACAAAGCCTACCATCAGTAACACACTACGCCGCCAGGGACTCAAATCCTGCAGTGCCAGACGTGTCCCTCTGCTTAAGCCAGTACATGTCCAGGCCCGTCTGAAGTTTGCTAGAGAGCATTTGGATGATCCAGAAGAAGATTGGGAGAATGTCATATGGTCAGATGAAACCAAAATGTAACTTTTTGGTAAAAACTCAACTTGTTGTGTTTGGAGGACAAAGAATGCTGAGTTGCATCCAAAGAACACCATACCTACTGTGAAGCATGGGGGTGGAAACATCATGACTGTAAGTCGCTTTGGATAAAAGCGTCAGCTAAATGGCATATATTATTATTATTATTATTATCATGCTTTGGGGCTGTTTTTATGCAAAGGAATAAATGGGGCCATGTATCGTCTGATTTTGAGTGAAAACCTCCTTCCATCAGCAAGGGGATTGAAGATGAAACGTGGCTGGGTCTTTCAGCATGACAATGATCCCAAACACACCGCCCGGGCAACGAAGGAGTTGCTTCGTAAGAAGCATTTCAAGGTACTGGAGTAGCCTAGCCAGTCTCCAGATCTCAACCCCATAGAAAATCTTTGGAGGGAGTTGAAAGTTTGTGTTGCCCAGCAACAGCCCCAAAACATCACTGCTCTAGAGGAGATCTGCATGGAGGAATGGGCCAAAATACCAGCAACAGTGTGTGAAAACCTTGTGAAGACTTACAGAAAACGTTTGACCTCTGTCATTGCCAACAAAGGGTATATAACAAAGTATTGAGATAAACTTTTGTTATTGACCAAATACTTATTTTCCACCATAATTTGCAAATAAATTCATTAAAAATCCTACAATGTGATTTGCTGGATTTTTTTTCTCATTTTGTCTGTCATAGTTGAAGTGTACCTATGATGAAAATTACAGGCCTCTGTCATCTTTTTAAGTGGGAGAACTTGCACAATTGGTGGCTGACTAAATACTTTTTTGCCCCACTGTATGTTACACATTAAAAAAAGGTGCATGATATAACACTGTCACATCACCACATTCCGGGTAGCTCAGGTAGAACATGGCGCCTGCAACACCAGGGTTGTGAGTTTGATTCCCATTATGGACAGACTTCTCCCTGTCTTAGGTCCTGTTGGATCAACATGTCTTTACAATTCAGGGTTACTCCAAGCAGTTTAGTCCCCTCAATTTCCACTAGATTTAGTTGAGGTTTAGGGTTTGGTGAATGATTTGTCCCAAAAACAATGCTTCAGTTTTTGAAAAATGTAGGAATAACTTATTCCTTGTCACCCATTTTGAAACTATCAGCAGCTCTTTGTTAAGTGTTGCAGTAATTTCAGTTGCTGTAGTAGTTGACGTGTATAGTGTTGAGTCATTCACATACATAGACACACTAAAGCCAGTGGCAAGTCAAAAGTAAAGATTGAAAAAAGTAAGGGGCCTAAACAGCTGCCCTGGGGAATTCCTGATTCTACCTGGATTGCGTTGGAACGTTTTCCATTAAAGAACACTCTGTGTTCTGTTAGACAGGTAGCTCTTTTTCCACAATATAACAGGGTGTAAAGCTATAACACATATGTTTTTCCATCAGAAGACAATGACTGATAATGTCAATAGCCACACCGAAGTCTAACAAAAATATGTCACCAATATCGAAAGAGGAGACTCACTCTCACAAGCTTCAGGGGAGTTGCCTGAAGGTAAACCAGTACCATACTGTAAAAATAGAAAAAGTGCATAGTGCCACGAATAACGTGACTAAACATAACAAAAAAAATGATATCGCTCAGATATAGGGCAGATACTTCAAAACTTTGTTCCTTATTAGTTCTTTTTGGACTGTCTGTTTTGCCATGTACAAATGTTATTCAATGCATTTCTATTGGCTTTAGCAGTAAAAGCCAAATGTAATGTTTTATCAAATACATTTTTAATATATATTTTCATACCTACACGGGTACTAAAATTCTAATCAAATGGTTAAATTATACATTTTATGACCATCTTAAAACAAATCCATATGTTAGCTAAGTAGATATTGTGATCTAAGGGCTTAGACTTACAGGGGTTTTAAAGACTTTGCTTGACACATCCCACAACAGACTGAGAAGTACACTACATGACCAAAAGTATGTGGAAACCTATTCGTTGAACATCTAACTCGAAAATCATGGGCATTAATATGGAGTTGGTCTCCCCTTTGCTACAATAACAGCCTCCACTCTTCTGGAAGGCTTTTCACTAGATGTTGGAACATTGCTGCGGGGACTTGCTTCCATTCAGCCACTAGGATTAGTGATGTCGGTCACTGATGTCGGGCGATTAGGCCTGGCTCGCGTTCTAATTCATCCCAAAGGTGTTTGATGGGGTTGAGGTCAGGGCTCTGTGTAGGCCAGTCAAGTTCTTCCACATCGATCTTGACAAACCATTTCTGTATGGACCTTGCTTTGCACACACGGGAATTGTCATGCTGAAACAGCCTTCCCTAAACTGTTGAAACAAAGTTGGAAGCACAGAATCGTCTAGAATGCCATTGTACGCTGTAGAGTTAAGAGTTCCCTTTACTGGAACTAAGGGGCCTAGCCTGAACCATATAAACAGCCCCAGACCCTTATTCCTCCTTCACCAAACTTTACAGTTGACACTATGCATTCGTGCAGGTAGCGTTCTCCTGGCATCCGCCAAACCCAGACTCGTCCATCGGACTGCCAGAATGTGAATTGTGATTCATCACTCCAGAGAACGCATTTCCACTGCTCCAGAGTCCAATGGAGGTGAGCTTTACACCACACCAGCCGATGCTTGACATTGCGCATGGTGATCTTAGGCTTTTGGGGCAGATGCTCGGCCATGGAAACTCATTTCATGAAGCTCTCAACGAACAGTTATTGTGCTGACATTGCTTCCAGAGGCAGTTTGGAACTCGGTAGTGAGTGTTGCAACAGAGGACAGACGATTTTTACCCGCTACGTGCTTCAGATCTGTTTATTCTTACTCTACACTCAGTATATATAGAGGTATTATATTATCTGTTTGACAGGTGCAAAAGTAGTTTATTCGTTCGATGAATTAGTAATTACAGATAATTATCCCTAGCCTGCTGGATATGATTAGTGTTTTTCTCCTTATTATTTTTTCAGTCATCTACTTGCCTCTGGCAGGTGTTAAATAGCTAAACTCCATGTTTAGCATTTTCTTAGACTGAGGCCACAGTCATCAGACATCAGTAGATAGGTGTCATGTCTGTCCTCAATTGTCCTTTTCTCCTTCTAGGCACCATATGTAAATGAATGCTGAATAAAATGTACAGCTGTTACTATTTAGTTGTTGACACACTTTACATGTTGCTGGCTGCTGCTGAGATATGTTTACAAAGAGGCCATTGAGAGAGCTGCTGTATTTCAGATAATCTTGTACATGTACAAACATGAAATGATCTTGAAATGGGTAGGCTACTTGGACCAAAATATGCATCTAGGCTCTCTCTGTTTTGCTTGTTAATTTGTCAAACATTCGAAAGGATACAATGTAACAAATGTCAAGTTACTGGCTTGAGTTGAACAGATGCCAGTGGCATGTATTCATTTACCAAGAAAAAACATACAAAATAATTGATATTTTGTCTTTCTGTGTTTAATACACTTCTTCCAATTCGAAAGAGGCTGCTGAATGTATCTCATGAATGTATCTCACCGGAGAAAGCATCCTAGCGAATGAAACAGCCTCCCACTGTCTCTGTATGTTCTCGGCCATCTATCTGATGCTGTCTGGTCAGAAAGAGTATGACATTGCTGCCGCCTGAAGCATTGAATGCAAGGGAAGCCAGCGAGCATTTGGCCTCCCTTGATAAAAAATAAAAATAAAATATTAGCCAATCAGTGTTGAGCTAAACTGAGTGAGCTCGGCTGTGAATGGTCCTGGCGCACCAAAAAAAAGTGTCAAGGAAGAACATTTGGATTTGGCTTCAGACCAAACATCATTAGTGACAGAAAAAAATTTGAATTTTTGGCATCTAGTTCTGTTGTTGTCCTCCGGTAGCTAGCTAGCTAAAATCGGCCTCTTTCCTAAATTAGCAATGGATGGAGATAGGGATTTGGACTTGTGGTTTTACTTAATTCTCAACATGTAGCTAGATGTAGGATGCTAATGTTAACTAGCTGGTCTGGCACATCATTGCCCATGAAAAGACGTTAGGCTAGTGGGCAAGTATTTTGGCCGGGTAGCCAAGGACAACAAAAACTAATACGGGGAGGATGGCATTGGCATTTCTTTACAAGTAAGGTGAGTCAACATGTTTTTTCCACTTGGACCTATACACACACACACACACACACACACAAACACACATAAATCAGTAACATGGACAACCACATTATATTTAGCTTACGTTGATTGGACTAAATCGATTTTGGTATCTTTTAGTTGTCACTGTATTAGACTAAGCATACAGTTGAAGTCGTAAGTTTACATACACTTAGATTGGAGTCATTGAAACTTGTTTTTTAACCACTCCACAAATTTCTTGTTAACAAACTATAGTTTTGGAAGTCAGTTAGGATTTACTTTGTGCAAGACACAAGTCATTTTTCTAACAATTGTTTACAGACAGATTATTCCATTTATAATTCACTGTATCACAATTCCAGTGGGTCAGAAGTTTACATACACTAAATTGACTGTGCCTTTAAACAGCTTGGAAATTTCCAGAAAATATTGTCTTGGCTTTAGAAGCTTCTGATAGGGTAATTGACATAATTTAAGTCAATTGGAGGTGTAGCTGTGGATGTCTTTCAAGGCCTACCTTCAAACTCAGTGCCTCTTTGCTTGACATCATGGGAAAACCAAAATAAATCAGCCAAGACATTAAAAAAAACAATTGTAGACATCCACAAGTCTGGTTCATCCTTGGGAGCAATTTCGAAATGCCTGAAGGTACCACATTCATCTGTACAAACAATTGTACGCAAGTATAAACGCCATGGGACCACGCAGCCATCATACCGCTCAGAAAGGAGACGCGTTCTGTCTCCTAGAGAGGAACGTACTTTGGTGCGAAAAGTGCAAATGAATCCCAGAACAACAGCAAAGGACCTTGTGAAGATTTTGGAGGAAACGGGTACAAAAGT
The DNA here is from genome assembly GCF_023373465.1 of Oncorhynchus keta. NCBI lineage: Eukaryota > Metazoa > Chordata > Actinopteri > Salmoniformes > Salmonidae > Oncorhynchus > Oncorhynchus keta. The sequence goes on along the minus strand of NC_068444.1, from coordinate 36,598,177 downwards.
ATCTATATACACAGTAAAACGAGTCCCATATCGTCATAACCTGAAAGGCCGCTCAGCAAGGAAGAAGCAACTGCTCCAAAACCACCATAAAAAAGCCAGACTACGGTTTGCAACTGCACATGGGGACAAAGATCGTACTTTTTGGAGAAATGTCCTCTGGTCTGATGAAACAAAAATAGAACTGTTTGGCCATAACGACCATTGTTATGTTTGGAGGGAAAAGGGGAGGCTTGCAAGCCGAAGAACACCATCCCAACCGTGAAGCACTGGGGTGGCAGCATCATGTTGTGGGGGTGCTTCGCTGCAGGAGGGATTGGTGCAATTCACAAAATAGATGGCTTCATGAGGGAGAAAAATTATGTGGATATAATGAAGCAACATCTCAAGTTAAAGCTTGGTCGCAAATGGGTCATCCAAATGGACAATGACCCCAAGCATACTTCCAAAGTTGTGGCAAAATGGCTTAAGGATAACAAAGTCAGGGTATTGGAGTGGCCATCACAAAGCCATGACCTCAATCCTATAGACAATTTGTTGGCAGAATTGAAAAAGTGTGTGCGAGCAAGGAGGCCTACAAACCTGACTCAGTTACACCAGCTCTGTCAGGAAGAATGGGTCAGAATTCACCCAACTTATTGTGGGAAGCTTGTGGAAGGCTACCTGAAACATTTGACCTAAAACAATTTAAAGGCAATGTTACCATATATGAATTGAGTGTATGTAAACTTCTGACCCACTGGGAATGTGTTGCTAGAAATTAAAGCTGAAATAAATCATTCTCTCTACAATTATTCTGACATTTCACATTCTTACAATGTGTCTTCTTATTGTCTAGGCCTTAGGCCTATACAGTGCCTTTGGAAAGTATTCAGACTCCTTTTCCACATTTTATTATGTTACAGTCTTATTCTAAAATATATATTTTTTTAAATCCTCAGCTATCTACACACAACACCCCATAAGGACAAAGTGAGAACAGGTTTTATGAAATATTTACAAATGTATTACAAATAAAAACAGAAATACCTTATTTACATACTGTACCAGTCAAACGTTTGGACACCTACTCATTCAAGGGGTTTTCTTTATTTTTACTATTTTCTACATTGTAGAATAATAGTGAAGACATCAAAACTATGAAATAACAGATATGGAATAAAATAAGTGTTAAACAAATCAAAATATATTTTATATTTGATATTCTTCAAAGTAGCCACCCTTTGCCTTGATGATAGCATTGCACACGCTTGGCATTCTCTCAACCACTTTCACCTGGAATGCTTTTCCAAAAATCTTGGCGTTCCCACATATGCTGAGCACTTGTTTGCTGCTTTTCCTTCACTCTGCGGTCCAACTCATCCTAAACCATCCCAATCGGGTGATTATGAAGGCCAGTTCATCTGATGCAGCGCTCCATCGCTCTCCTTGGTCAAATAGCCCTTATACAGCCTGGAGGTGTGTTTTGCATCATTGTCATGTTGAAAAACAAATGATAGTCCCACTAAGCACAAACCAGATGGTGCAGAATGCTGTGGTAGCCATGCTGGTCAAGTGTGCCTTGAATTCTAAATAAATCACAGAGAGTGTCACCAACAAAGCACCCCCAAAACATCACACCTCCTCCTCCCTGCTTCACAGTGGAAACCACACATGGGGAGATCATCCATTCACCTACTTTGCATCTCACAAAGACTCAACGGTTGGAAACAAAATCTCAAATTTGGGCTCATCAGACCAAAGGACCGATTTCCAACTGTCTAAAGTCCATTGCTCTTGTTTCTTGGCCCAAGCAAGTCTCTTCTTATTATTGGCGTCCTTTAGTAGTGGTTTCTTTGCAGGAATTCCACAATGAAAGGCCCTTCTGCTAGCTTGCTAGCCCCGGGCCGCTAGCTGTCTGAATCGCCGTGTCTCTCGCCAGCCTAACTACTCACTGGACCCCTATGATCACTCGGCTACGCATGCCTCTCCCTAATGTCAATATGCCTTGTCCATTGCTGTTCTGGTTAGTGATTATTGTCTTATTTCACTGTAGAGCCTCTAGCCCTGCTCAATATGCCTTAGCTAACCCTTTAGTTCCACCTCCCACACATGCAGTGACATCACCTGGTTTAAATGATGTTTCTAGAGACAATATCTCTCTCAGCATCACTCAATGCCTAGGTTTACCTCCACTGTATTCACATCCTACCATACCTTTGTCTGTACATTATGCCTCGAAGCTATTCTATCGCGAATCTATTCTATCGCGCCCAGAAACCTGCTCCTTTTACTCTCTGTTCCGAACGTACTAGACGACCAGTTCTTATAGCCTTTAGCCATACCCTTATCTACTCCTTCTCTGTTCCTCTGGTGATATAGAGGTTAATCCAGGCCCTGCAGTGCCTAGCTCGACTACTATTCCCCAGGTGCTCTCATTTGTTGACTTCTGTAACCGTAAAACCTTTGGTTTCATGAATGTTAACATCCTCCCTAAATTTGTTTTATTCACTGCTTTAGCACACTCTGCCAACCCGGATGTCCTAGCCGTGTCTAAATCCTGCTTAGGAAGACCAGCAAAAACCCTGAAATGTACATCCCTAACTATGGCAGTTCCAACTTGTCAGAAAATGTTAAAGGGAGCAGAGTTGCAATCTACTCCAGAGATAGAGTTTTGTCTTACTATCCAGGTCTGTACCCAAACAATTCGAGCTTCTACTTTTAAAAATTCACCTTTCCAGAAACAAGTCTCTTGCCGCTTGCTATAGACCACCCTCTGCCCCCAGCTGTGCCCTAGACACCATATGTGAATTGATTTCCCCCCATCTATCTTCAGAGCTCGTGTTGCTAGGTGGCCTAAACTTAACACCCCGGCCGTCCTACAATCTAAGCTTGATGCCCTCAATCTCACACAAATTATCAATGAACCTACTGTACCATGTACAACCCCAAATCCGTAAACACGGGCACCCTCATAGATATCATCCTAACCAACTTGCCCACCAAATACACTTCTGCTGTCTTCAACCACAACTGCTGTCTTCTCAATGATCACTGCCTCATTGCCTGCATCCGTAATGGGTCTGCTGTCAAACGACCACCCCTCATCACTGTCAAACGCTCCCTAAAACACTTCAGCGAGCAGGCCTTTCTAATCAACCTGGACCGGGTGTCCTGGAAGGATATTGACCTCATTCTGTCAGTAGAGGATGCCTGGTTATTCTTTAAAAGTAAATAAGCATGTCCCATTATTTAAAAAAAACCAAGAACAGATATAGCCCTTGGTTCATTCCAGACCTGACTGCCCTTGACCAGCACAAAAACATCCTGTTGCATACTGCATTAGCATCGAATAGCCCCCGTGATATGCAACTTTTCAGGGACGTTAGGAACCAATATACACAGGCAGTTAGGAAAGCAAAGGCTAGCTTTTTCAAGCAGAAATTTGCATCCTGTAGCACAAACTCAAAAATGTTTGTGGACACTGTTACGTCCATGGAGAATAAGAGCACCTCCTCCCAGCTGCCCACTGCTCTGAGGCTAGGAAACACTGTCACCACCAATAAATCCACTGTAATTGAGAATTTCAATAAGCATTTTTCTACGGCTGGCCATGCTTTCCACCTGACTACCCCTACCCCGGTCAACAACCCTACACCCCCCACAGCAACTCGCCCAAGCCTCCCCCATTTCTCCTTCACCCAAATCCAGATAGCTGATGTTCTGAAAGAGCTGCAAAATCTGGACCCCTACAAATCATCCGGGCTAGACAATCTGGAACCTCTCTTTCTAAAATGATCTGCAAAAATTGTTGCAACCCCTATTACTAGCCTGCTCAACCTCTCTTTCGTATCGTCTGAGATTCCCAAAGATTGGAAAGCTGCCGCGGTCAGCCGCGGTCAATTCTCGGGCTGACTCTCTTCTCTGTATACACCAATGATGTTGCTCTTGCTGCTGGTGATTCTCTGATCCACCTCTAAGCAGACGACACCATTCTGTATACTTCTGGCCCTTCTTTGGACACAGTGGTAACTAACCTCCAGATGAGCTTCAATGCCATACAACTCTCCTTCCGTGGCCTCCAACTGCTTTTAAATACAAGTAAAACTAAATGCATGCTCTTCAACCAATCGCTGCCTGCACCTGCCCGCCCGTCCAGCATCACTACTCTGGACAGTTCTGGCTTAGAATATGTGGACAACTACAACTACAAAGAGCTAGGTGTCTGGTTAGACTGTAAACTCTCCTTCCAGACTCACATTAAGCATCTCCAATCCAAAATTAAATCTAGAATCGGCTTCCTATTTCGCAACAAAGCATCCTTCACTCATGCTGCCAAACATACCCTCGTAAAACTGACCATCCTACCGATCCTCGATTTTGGCAATGTAATTTACAAAATAGCTTCCAACACTCTCCTCAACAAACTGAATGCAGTCTATCACAATGCCATCCATTTTGTCACCAAAGCCCCATATACTACCCACCACTGCACCTGTACGCTCTCGTTGGCTGGCCCTCACTTCATATTCGTCGCCAAACCCACTGGCTCCAGGTCATCGACAAGACCCTGCTAGGTAAAGCCCCGCCTTATCTCAGCTCACTGGTCACCATAGCAGCGCCCGTGTAGCATGCGCTCCAGCAAGTATATTTCACTGGTCATCCCCAAAGCCAACACCTGCATTGGCCGCCTTTCCTTCCAGTCTGCTGCCAATGACTGGAACGAACTGCAACAATCACTGAAGCTGGAGACTTATTGTCAGGATTTGGCCAGGGTTGTTCCGGTTTTTGGTCACTAGATGCCCCCATTGTGCCTTTTGACCTTTTGTTTTCCCTTGATCCCCATTATTATTTGCACCTGTGCCTCGTTTCCCCTGATTGTATTTAAACCCTTTGTTTTCCTCAGTTCTGTGCTCTGTGTTTGTATGTTAGCACCCAGCCCTAGTACTCTGAGAACTCTTGTTGATCCCGGCGGACTCTCTTGTGGAATTCTGTTTTTTGTTCTTGTTTGTTTGTTTGTTTGTTTTGTTTGTTTGTTTTTGAGTATCTTTTGAGGCTTTTTGTGCTTTACCTTCCACCTTGTGGATTTACCTTTTTGTCTTGGAGGATTACCTTTGTTCTTGTAGGATTCCTTTTGAGGTTGTGGAGTTACATGTTTTCCTGAAGAACTTCACTTTTTACTTCATTAAATACACCGTCTCAAGTACTGCTGTGTCTGCCTCATCTTCTGGGTTCTGCCGACTATTTGTGGCTCAGTTGGTTAAGTGACTGTTTCTCACTCCGGAGACCCGGGTTCGTAACCGGGTCCTGACACTTATACCTCCCTCACTAACTTTAAGCACCAGCTGTCAGAGCAGCTCACAGATCACTGCACCTGTACATAGCCCATCTGTAAATAACCCATCCAACTACCTCAACCCCATACTGTATTTATTTATCTTGCTCCTTTGCATCCAAGTATCTTTACTTGCAAATTCATCTTTTGCACATCTATCACTCCAGTGTTTAATTGCTATATTGTAATTACTTCGCCACCATGGCCTATTTATTGCCTTACCTCCCTTATCTTACCTCATTTGCACACAATGTATGGAGACTTTTTCTACTGTAATATTGACTGTATGTCAGTTTATTCCATGTGTAACTCTGTTGTTGTATGTGTCGAACTGCTTTACTTTATCTTGGCCAGGTCACAGTTGTAAATGAGAACTTGTTCTCAACTGGCCTACCTGGTTAAATGAAGGTGAAATAAAAAATAAAATGAAGGCCTGATTCATGCAGTCTCCTCTGAACAGTTGGTGTTGAGATGTGTCTGTTACTTGAACTCTATGAAGCATTTATTTGGGCTGCAATCTGAGGTGCAGTCTGAGGTGCAGAGGATAATGAACTTATCCTCTGCAGCAGAGGTCTCACTGGGTCTTCCTTTCATTTGACGGTCCTCATGAGAGCCAGTTTCATCAAAGGGCTTGATGTTTTTTGCGACTGCACTTGAAGAAACTTTCAAAGTTCTTGACATTTTCTGGATTGACTGACATTTATGTCTTTAAGTAATGATGGACTGTCGTTTCTCTTTGCTTATTTGAGCTGTTATTTCCATAATATGGACTTGATCTTTTACCAAATAGGGCTATCTTCTGTATACCAACATACCTTGTCACACCACTGATTGTCTCAAACGCATTAAGAAGGAAAGAAAGGCACACCTGTTAGTTTAAATGGATTCCAGGTGACTACCTCATGAACCTGGTTGAGTGAATACCAAGAGTGTGCAAAACTATGTCATAACTCTCCTGTGACGATCTGAAGGATCAGGTTACAGTGGGTCCGCTCTACAGCGTACTCTCTCTCGTAGAGGGGAGAGCGGGATGTGTGTACCGGTGCTCGACCAGTTGGCGAAAGCCAACATCAGCCACGACAGAGAACTGTTGATTGGCAACGGCAATGAATCTCATTATCTTGGCGTTAATGGATTTGGCTCCTGAGTTCTCTTGCTGAAATGTTCTTACTCTTTCAAATGACTGCTCGACTTGTTGACTACTCGATCCACACAGCAGACATTGTGGGCTAGGCCAGGAATGCTGTGTTGCACGTGTAGTGCAACATTTTATGTGGCATCATTACTTCATGTACTTAGTTATATACAGTGGGTATCCACGTCAGCTTTGACATCAGTTTTGAACATCACCGTTAAACTAGACATCGGGCCGATACCGATGTTGGCATTTTTAGCTAATATCGTCCGATTCCGATATGTTCACCGATAAATCGTGCATCCCTACTATCAACATTTTCCCGTTGTGCCTCGACTTCCTAATTAATTAAAGTTTACTAGATTAGTTTAATCACGTAATAATAATTACACATAGAGAATCGATTTGATAAAATAAGTCTTCACATTTGATAAGTCACAGAGACGACAGCTGTCAACAAGGCAAAGGGTGGTTACTTTGAATAATCTCAAATATAAAATATATTTTGATTTGTTTAACTCTTTTTTTTGGTTACTTCACGATGACACGTGTTATTTCTTAGTTTTGGTGTCTTCACTATTATTCTACAATGTAGAAAATAGTCAAATTAAAGAAAAGCCCTGGAATGAGTAAGTGTGTCCAAACTGTAAGTATTCAGAGCCTTTGCTATGAGACTCACAATTAAGCTCAGGTGCATCCTGTTTCCATTGATCATCCTTGAAATGTTTCTACAACTTTACTGGAGTCCACCTGTGGTAAATTGATTGGACATGATTTGGAAAGGTACAGACCAAACAAGATTCTCTGATCTGATGAAACCAAGATTGAACTCTTTGGCCTGAATGCCAAGTGTCACGTCTGGAGGAAACCTGGCCCCATCCCTACGGTGTAGTATGGTGGTGGCAGCATCATTCTGTGGGGATGTTTTTCAGCGGCAGGAACTGGGAGACCAGTCAGGATCCAGGGAGAGATGAACGGAGCAAAGTACAGAGACATACTTGTTGAAAACCTGCTCCAGAGCACTCAGGACCTCAGACTGGGGCGAAGGTTCACCTTCCAACAGGACAACGACCCTAAGCACACAGCCAAGACAAAGCAGGAGTGGCTTCAGGATGAGTCTCTGAATGTCCTTGAGCGGCCCGGCCAGAGGTCAGACTTGCACCCAATCAAACATCTCTGGAGAGACCTGAAAATAGCTGTGCAGCAACGCTCCCCCCTCCAACCTGACAGAGCTTGAGAGGATCTGCAGAGAAGAATGGTAGAAAATCCTCAAATACAGGTGTGCCAAGCTTGTAACGTCATACCCAAGAAGACTTAAGGTTGTAATTTCTGCCAAAGGTGCTTCAACAAAGTGCAGAGTAAAGGGTCTGAATGCTTTTGTAAATGTGATATTTCTGTTTGTTTTTCTAATCAATTAGCAACATTTTATATAAACCTGTTTTTGCATTGTCATTATTGGGTATTGTGTGTAGATAGATGAGCAAATAAAACAATTTAATCAATTTTAGAATAAGGCTGTAACCTAACAAAATGTAGAAAAAGTCAAGGGGTCTGAATACTTTCCAAAGGCACTGTATACAGTACCACGGTGTCAAGGCATATGAACTAACAGGTTATATAGCAAACAATGCAATTATCACACATAGGTTGTAATATGGCTTTTCTTCCCAATTTGGTTTTCTCATGGACTTTACCCACTCACTGCTACTGACGGAGGTTAAAGGAGAGACAGGTGGATACAGAGGAAAACCAATGTATTTGTACAGCAAAAGCATCAAAGAAGAGCTTTTGTAAATGGCTCTTCTCTTTGGTACATAGAGAAAGAAGCCAGTTACCTGACAGCAGGAGGTTTACTTGACTTGCTTCTTCTTCTTTATTTTGCCCGTTGGCAAGTCACAATCAGTAAATGAAGACGCCCCCCCCCCATAAGGGTGGCTTTGTGAGTGGATTTAATGGCCTATTGACTGCAGAGAGGGAGTTCAGTAAATTGATTTCATTGTAGCTTCTTCAAACACAACAATTGTCCAGAATGAACTCTACGCCTCCCTGTCGTTGCTCATTTGTGCTTGAATATATGCCACCATCCTCAAAGGTAATTTACTATTGACTTGGCTCATTCACAATAAGGGATGAACGTGACATTTGAAATGTTTGGCTTTTGAACATCTGGCATATAAGCCTTGCCACCAGGCTTATTTGCACACAAAAAAAGCACTACATGACCAAAGGTATATGGACACCTGCTCGTCGAATATCTTATTCCAAAATCATGGGCATTAATATGGAGTTGGTCCCCCTTTGCTGCTGTAACAGCCTCCACTCTTCTTGGAAGGCTTTCCACTATATGATGGAACATTGCTGCGGGGACTTGCTTCCATTCAGCTACAAGAGCATTAGTGAGGTCGGGCACTGATGTAGGGCGATTAGGCCTGGCTCGCAGTCAGCATTCCAAATCCTCCCAAAGATGTTAAAGACTCTGTGGAGGCCAGTCAAATTCTTCCACATCGATCTCGACAAACAATTTCTGTATGGACCTCGCTTTGTGCATGGTGGCATTGTCATACTGAAACGGGAAAGGGCCTTCACCCGAACCTGTTGCCACAAAGTTGGAAGCACAGAATCATCTAGAAAGTCATTGTAAGATTTCCCTTCATTGGAACTAAGGGGCTTAGCTCGAACCATGAAAAACAGCCCAAGATCATTATTCCACCTCCACCAAACTTTACTGTTTGCACAATGCATTCTGGCAGGTAGCGTTCTCCTGGCATCCGCCAATTCCAGATTCGTCCATCGAACTGCCAGATGAGTTCAATGGCGGCGAGCTTTACACCACTCCAGCCCGAAGCTTGGCATTGTGCATGAGGATCTTAGGCTTGTGTGCGGCTACTCGGCTATGGAAACTCATTTCATGAGGCTCCCGGCGAACAGTTCTTGTGCTGACGTTGCTTCCAGAGGCAGTTTGGAACTCGGTAGTGAGTGTTGCAACCGAGGACAGACTATTATTACGTGTTACACGCTTCAGCGGTCCCGTTCTGTGAGGTTGTGTGGCCTACCACTTCGCGGCTGAGCCCGTTGTTGCTCCTAAATGTTTCTACTTCATAATAACTGCACTTACAGTTGACCGGGGTGGCTCTTGCAGGCAGAACTCTGGCGAACTGACCTGTCAGCAATGGGTGTCGCTGAAATAGCCGGATCCACTAATTTGAAGGGTGTCCACATACATTTGGCCATGTAGTGTAACTGTGACTCTTCTTTTCTGTTGAGGAAATGATGCTGTAATTAAGTGTATTAATAACAAGCCCATACACTTACGTAATTGGCAGATTATTGGCAGATATTGCACCAATGGCAATGAGGATACATGCAGAGTGAATATGCAGATGACATTTCACTGCCAATATCTATGAAGGTCTTGAAATGGAAATCAGGGACATTGGCATCAGTGTTGGAATTACTAGAAAAATTCTAGATGTGTGAGTTTGTGGCAGCTGCAGTCAGTGACTGAGCAATTATGGTAACATTACTCACATAGGATTTATTGCAGGTGACATCCCCAAATACACTATCGCTCTGTGTGTCGCCTCAACAACATGATCGTACTCCGGTTGATTTGTTGGTTTTTCGACACCAACAGTCTATTATGTTGATTGATTCAACAGATTAAAAAAAAGAGCATGGTGGATGTCGCCAACAAATCAATATTAGGTATTTACAACCACTACAGCAAACGAATCAGCTGATAATAAACGAGAGTGTTGTCATGGTGGTTATTACATGGTTGATTAAAACGTTGACCATAATGTAAGCTGATTGTAATACACAGAGGTCAGAGGGCACATGGGAGCTGGCTTACTTTTACTGCTCACATAGTGAGTGGTTGGGCCCTGGTGTGTGTTTTCTCTTCAACAATTACCATGGTAACGCTTGAAGTTGCTTTAACACCCGTGTAATAACACTGTAACACTCAGGAGAAACATCTTATTGACATGTAATTAACAGGTAGTTAGTTACATTCTATTTCTTTGATTGCTCTGTAATCGCATTGTTTATTTTTTCATTATTTCACCTTTTATTTAACCAGGTAGGCAAGTTGAGAACAAGTTCTCATTTTACAATTGCGACCTGGCCAAGATAAAGCAAAGCAGTTCGACACGTACAACGACAGAGTTACACATGGAGTAAAACAAACATACAGTCAATAATACAGTAGAAAAATAAGTCTATTTACGATGTGAGCAAATGAGGTGAGATAAGGGAGGTAAAGGCAACAAAAAAGGCCATGGTGGAGAAGTAAATACAATGTAGGAAGTAAAACACTGGAATGGTAGATTTGCAGTGGAAGAATGTGCAAAGTAGAAATAGAAATAATGGGGTGCAAAGGAGCAAAATAAATAAATAATTACAGTAGGGGAATAGGTAGTTGTTTGGGCTAAATTATAGATGGGCTATGTACAGGTGCAGTAATCTGTGAGCTGCTCTGACAGCTGGTGCTTAAAGCTAGTGAGGGAGATAAGTGTTTCCAGTTTCAGAGATTTTTGTAGTTTGTTCAAGTCATTGGCAGCAGAGAACTGGAAGGAGAGGCGGCCAAAAGAAGAATTGGTTTTGGGGATGACCAGAGAGATATACCTGCTGGAGCACGTGCTACAGGTGGGTGCTGCTATGGTGACCAGCGAGCTGAGATAAGGCGGGGAATTTACCTAGCAGGGTCTTGTAGATGACCTGGAGCCAGTGGGTTTGGCGACGAGTATGAAGCGAGGGCCAGCCAACGAGAGCGTACAGGTCGCAGTGGTGGGTGGTATATGGGGCTTTGGTGACAAAATGGATGGCACTGTGATATACTGCATCCAATTGATTGAGTAGGGTATTGGAGGCTATTTTGTAAATGACATCGCCAAAGTCGAGGATCTGTAGGATGGTCAGTTTTACAAGGGTATTTTTGGCAGCATGAGTGAAGGATTCTTTGTTGCGAAATAGGAAGCCAATTCTAGATTTAACTTTGGATTGGAGATGTTTGATGTGAGTCTGGAAGGAGAGTTTACAGTCTAACCAGACACCTAGAATTTGTAGTTGTCCACATATAGTCAGAACCGTCCAGAGTAGTGATGCTGGACGGGCGGGCAGGTGCAGACAGCAGTCGGTTGAAGAGCATGCATTTAGTTTTACTTGTATTTAAGAGCAGTTGGAGGCCACGGAAGGAGAGTTGTATGGCATCAAAGCTCGTCTTTAACACAGTGTCCAAAGAAGGACCAGAAGTATACAGAATGGTGTCGTCTGCGTAGAGGTGGATCAGAGACTCACCAGCAGCAAGAGCGACATCATTTATGTATACAGGGAAGAGAGTTGGCCCAAGAATTGATCCCTGTGGCACCTCCATAGAGACTGCCAGAGGCCCGGACAACAGGCCCTCCGATTTGACACCCTGAACTCTATCAGAGAAGTAGTTGGTGAACCAGGCGAGGCAATCATTTGAGAAACCAAGGCTATCGAGTCTACCGATGAGGATCGAGTCTATCCAGTCTGCCAATTTGTAATCTAAAGTGTATTGAACTGAATTAAATTCAACAGTGGACACACCATTGGCGTGGCTTCCATGGCCTTGCATGGTGACACGTGCGAGTGGCACTGGCTGTCAGAGGTCTTACATCTTCATTACAGCCGGAGCAAAGACAAGCCTTGTGAAGGTGTGTAGCGCTGCTAATGTGTGTCATGACGCCTGGCAGTCACATAGCGGCAGGCAGGAGACTGACCCCGTTTAGCATGCCTGCTATACAATAGATGTCTCTTCTACTAGGTCATTGTTGCTGCGTTCGTCATTTGAATCGAGCTGGATGTAGTTTGCATGTGTGCAAAACGGGCACAGATCCAGATATTATCTCACTCTGCTGTGTATTTCAGCTTTCCCTTTTTTGTTTCATGCAACACCTCAACAATGTGTCAGAGAGGATTCAGACCAACAAATTCTGGTTAACTGATTCTATCTATTTATGGCTTTGTCTTCCTGAGTTGTAAAATGTTTCTTGTCATAGTCCTATATTTAGGATCTCATCAAAAATCCAAGGTTCTAAGAACATGAAATGGTTCCTGCTTGGTCGATGTGAGCCTTTCCTTGGTGGATAAAACCATTAGGCGTAGCTGCTATAGTCTGACCACCCACAGTGATTAATTTCTCAATCAGACTGAAGTCAGGGGTCCTATTAGCTAACTGTCCCACATGAATAGGTAGGCTATAAGCGTAACCACAACGGATGGCACACTAAAGCATCTAAACACCACAAAGACAGTTTCATTTTCTCTCGTAACTACCAGGGCTCCCTCCCCGAGGCTCTGTTAGTCCACTGATAAAAGCCTTCAAGATGAAGCCTGCATTGTATTGTGGGGTAATAGAGTGTGGTCCCCCATAACCCAACCACCAGTATCTCCTCTGTGATTGGTCAATATCGTCTAGAGATCTAGTCTTTGGCGATGGGGGAGTGAGGAGCGGCGGGAGGAGTACGATATGCCTGACTGCAGTGCACACTGAGAGTATGAATGGCTGGGCCATCGATCCAATGGTTGCTCCTAGATTAACTCTCCAGATATAGCAGACAGGCACTTTCATGTGTGACTCTATCTGGGGTTCCTCTTACTGCAGCGCCACGGGATGCCCTGAGCAATATTTCCCCTGTGTGAAAGCATCTTCAGACTCTCACTGAGATTGCTGCCAGGGTTGTTTATGAGTGACTCTCTACTAAATGTGTTCTCACTCTGTGTTTTTGGACTTACAGTAGAGGTACTGAATAGCGGTACTTTGCTTCTGATACAGTATTAATCCCATTAGTGATCATGGACAATGAGTTAGACAGATCTCAACAAGTTCCTTTTAAACAACTAACACCAATTGTACCCATTGTAAATGCCTAGTTTCTATACCCATGGGGTTATTACGCCAGTTGTCCCCTCTAGTGTAGTAGCGAGTTGATTCATATGAGTGTATTATTTGGAGGATTCAGTGACAGAAGACCAGTTTGATTAAAATACCCATCTAGTCGATTTGACTATTGTCTACTAGAGGCAGATTTTGTCTGCTCTTATTCATGCTCTTAATGATGTTACACAGTTAAACAGACTTTCCTGAGATGGAAATGAATCCCATGCTTTTCTGGCAGGAAATACAACGATGACTGATACAGAACATTGTGATGCCCTGCCATCATGCAGCATGGACTTAAATGCAAACGTGACTCTGAGATAAACACTGTATCCGATTGTCCTCCGTGTCCTCCATCCCGTTTATCTTAGTGTGCTGCCACTCCATCACAGATAAAGCTGTCAGGGGATGATGGATATCTAATACAAGTGTTGGGGAGGAAGGTGGGCTGGCAGAGTGAGATAACTCGCTCCGTGTGTGAAGACCATTACTTTTTGCAGGCGCAGGTGTTGTGCTGTCATTTTAAAAAACCCAGTAAATTCTTATGGCCCATTTTCACATTTTGTTTTTTGAAGGTGAATTACGGAACGGTCAAGATAATATCAGAACTTGTTTGAAGGGAGTAGATCTGTGTACATTTCATTTTCCAGCTGATAAAGGAGCTGCCAACAGTGCTGGAGAAGATGTCTCCCTCCAGAAGCCTTAGATGGAAGAGAGGCTGTTGATGCTGTCACCATTTGGGTCAGTTCCACACTGCGTTTGCCTAGATGCAATGTTTAGATCAATTTCACACAGCTGTAGTCAGTGCACCACAGGGTGCCATCAAACCACATCAACAGTGTTTTGCCTTTGTTTTTTTAATCTGCCCTGGACTCAAATCAAAAACACCAGAGGTGCTTTTGGAAGGAAAGGCTCAAGTTATTTCGCAAATGTATGGTGTTCAGTGAACACAATGGAACCAGGATTGTAAAATTAAGAAGGTGTAAAACAAGAGATAAGAGAGAGTAGAGGTAAGAAAATATGTAGCTTAATCCACAGGAGGTTGGTGATACCTTAATTTGGGAGGATGGGCTCGTGGTAAAGAATGGATCGGAATTTGTGGAATGGTATGAATTACAGTGCCTTCAGAAAGTATTCTCACCCCTTGACTTGGATTAAATTGAGATATTTTGTCACTGGTCTACAATATCCCCCCAATGTCAAAGTTTCCCTCCCATTTCCAAGAATCTTCCAAACATAATTTTGCAACCCTACAAGCAAGTCACATTATGCTGGCTTGCAAAGTGATGTGTAATTCCTATTGGAATCCAGACAGAATTAAGATATTCAACATTTGGAATTTGTATTTATTCATAATGACTGCCAGGGCAAGGAACTTTGTGATGAGACTATCTAAGCCGTTTAAACTGGAACAACCATTATGGGTACAACAAATATAACTCATTGATTGGATTCGTTTATAAAAATGTATGTTATTTATCTTTGTGGAGCATAAGATTAATCAATCATTCTATGTACATGCAAAAACACAAATATGAAATGCAATTAGATTTTTTTTTAACCTGAAGTAGAGCATGCTGGGAAATATTCCTTTTTAGGGTACCACCCCAGTGATAAAGCCGTTAGTTCCGTTTAGGTGCAAAAATTCATCATTGTACCTTATGGTGGGTATTGAGGGTACACAAAATATGTTTGTACCCTGAGAAACAGAAATGTACCTTCACACCTTACCCCTTGTTTTGAGAGTGAAAATGTGATTATTGCACATTTTTTTATATTTATTTATTTTATCTTTATTTAACTCGGCAAGTCAGTTAAGGACAAATTCTTATTTTCAATGACGGCCTAGGAACAGTGGGTTAACTGCCAGTCCAGGGGCAGGACGACAGATATAACCACTAGGCTACCCAAAGTATTGGTAAGAAAATGTCCCATTATATTCTTTATCCGCACATGTACCCTATAAGGTACTGAACAGTACTATGTGAGATAATTATGAGTACCTTTGAAGGTACATTTTGTGTATTTTAATATTTTTGTACCCCAGGGAACAATACCGTACCCTTATTTCTAAAAGTGTATCAGTATTGACATATGCTCCAATGACGCACTTATAAAATGTTCTCACTACGTGGCATATTGGTAAATGCATGTTGCACCTCCGGCCGTTAGGAGAAACAATGTATTGTTCAAACACTCATGACCAATGAGTGGCCAATGACCAATGAGGGATTGGAATGACCCATCTGTTCTGATTAGAGAATGGCAGTCCTTCATCTGGCGCCAGTCTGTAAACTGAGTTGTTGCTGCTTGGTGAAATGCCCACTTACCAGAATCAGATACATCAATGCAGAGATGGGGATTTTGGAGCCTGCAGGTCTCTGCTGGACATTCAGCGACATTCATTCCCTCACGTTCCAGCAATACTTTCAATCTCCCCCATCTGTCACTTCGTAATGATTTAAAACTAATGTCTGTTTTGCTATTCCCTTTCCCCTATATTTTTCTCCTAGCCAGTGTCCCATTTCCCCCCTGAGCCCATTATTGTGGAGTCTGCATACCATTCTGCTGTGATCCCTCTCTCATGTCCCATTTAAGTAATGAATTTAGAATGTTATTGTAGTGCATTAGCTTTGACTTCTCCCCAATCTGGGCAACAGCAGCACGAAGCAGCACGGTGACATTTCCAGCTTGTCATGCTCACTTTCACGGACTGTGCATCAGCGGGGGAAATGAGAAAGTGTGCTCTGCTCTGTCGTTTTGTCCTTGCAGATGGGAAGGTGGAGGTGACAAAGGAGAGCATGAAGCTGTGCACCATGGGTCCTGGGAAGGTGTTTGGGGAGCTGGCCATCCTCTACAACTGCACCAGGACGGCTACCGTCAAGAGTAAGTGTGACCAGTATAATGGAGACAGTGGGTCGCCCAAGCACTCTACACCATAGTTGAGTTCAGTTATAAGCTTGACCATAACTGTCCACAGGCTTATCTGCCATATACTCCCTGGACCTGATATACAAAGCTTTTGCACATGTTATTTTCAGAAGGTAAGAAATAAATCCCTATCCAAGCTTAGGAAATCAAACCTACGGGCCTTTCAGCAGCAGTGAGTTGAGCCGAGGCGATTAACATGTAAAGTTGTTTGTTTTGAATCAATTATGAATATCCACCCGGCATGGAATCGGACAAATGATTCCCCCTCTTATGAATTAATGCCAGGTAAACACACTGGTCGATTTGACGAATTCCACCTCCAAGATACTGATAACAGCCTCTGAGTAGTTTGTTGTGCTTTGAAGGTTACATTTCTGCTTTTGTCAAACACAGAGACAGAACTTAAGCACACACGCAGATTAACATCTATCTTGAGGAGATTCACGTTCTATTTTTACACTTGATTAATCATTGATTAATCATTTAAAAAGGAGGGTGTACCTGGCATTGCTGTTCTGCATATTTATTTTTATAGAGCACCTTTTAGGCAAATCAATTTCTTTTGACATAACTAAAGTCAGATTAGTATGGAAACATGACTGAAATCAAATGTAGCCATTATCTTGTCATGTCCATAGTTCCTTGTAGTGACAGCTGTATATTTCTGTTGCTCTGAAGCCAATGTAAATGGTAAGAGTAGCAGCTGTTGATGAAAACAAATCTGATTAGGCTATTTCATGCACAGCATCCATTTCAATTGTTTTTATATATCAAATCTAGTTTTTCGGTGAAGGTTTATAGAGCGTAGTGAATGCAAGCACTCCCACGCGTTCATTTAGGTCTGTGTAACCACACAACCCACCTGCACACGCGCGCACACACACAGATCATCACAAAGACTTCAACATGTTTATCTAGACGTTGTTCATACTTTCAAAAAGAGAAGATGATTTCATAGACCGATGAGTCTAGCTGAAACAACATGTCAAAATCTGTTCAAATCCTCACTGTTTTATAGCTTGAATTGATTCTAGCTACATTGATTCTAGCTACATTGATTCTAGCTACATTGATTCTTTCAAATGACAGACATTATGCATTGTGTTTCTTTAGCCACAAAAAAAATCACTTTGTTTCTTTTCCTCTGAAACACATCAAAAGCTTCCCTCACATGCAGCTTTGATGAGTCTGCCACCAAAAGTGTGCCTGGTTACAGCTACAGGTGTAATGAGCATTCGCTCTGAACTAGTGGTTGTCTCTGCAGAGAGTCACACAAAACACCATTACTGTGTTTTTCTAAAAAATAAATGAAGAGATTAATTAAACAATCAATTACTGTAAAATGAAGCAGCGTTATCAATTAATTTGTTTACTGCATTTATTTATTTATTATTGAGGCGTGATGGTACTTGCTTAGACTTAGATTCTCTCTTTCATTCACTGACTGTGGTAGTAGAAGCAGCACTTCATTAGGATTGCAACAATGTAATGGGGGTCATAAGAGTTCTGATGTCTAGGATCCTTCTGGGACAAATCTAGCTGCAGTTTGTGGGACGATCTCAGTCCTTCACGATAACAGTTGTCACCGATGTCTTTGGAAATATGACAGGTATAGGACAGTGTCAAAGAAAACAAAAAGTGATATAGTTTGTGACTGAAAAGGGCTGCTATTGGAGAAAGAGCTTTCTGTACTTTCAAAGCTGGACTGGCCAGAGCCTGAAACACTTTTCCTTGAATATACAGAAAGAAGAACCCCTAAGGAGTCAATGACAGACCTCTCTATATTACTCTCCTCCAATGTATCAGCCATCTGTTAGTATACTTATATTTTCACGGGATTATTTTCATACAGTGAAACAGTAATGTGTTTCAAAGTAATGGCACACCCACGTCTATAGGTATTGGCAGCCAGTTGACATGGCAGCCGTTCAACATTTTTCACCAGCAACATGCCTGTCCACTCTCTTCTGCTGTGTTGTTGGAGTGTTAGCATAAGGTGATGATCCCCCCTCTCTCTCTTTCTGTTATATATTTTCAGGGGCGCAACTTTCACTGGGGACAGGGGGATAAGCCCCCCCCCCCCTCACATTCTGAAATGGCATTTTTGTCCCCCACAGTTGTATTATTGGAATGTGATACAAAACGACGCAACAGTGTGCTTTAGGACCATGTGAACGCTTCCGAGCGGTCGGGTAGGCTGTTTGGAGTGTTTATCCGACTGGATTTTTAAATTTTTTATAATAAATGTCCTCCCCACTTAAAACCAAATTTGCACCCCTGTATATTTCCCACACATAAAGTCATTACCAGCATTAAGAGGGGCTGTCTGTTTTTTGGAGGGTGCTGTATTGTCCCTCTCTCGTTTTCATTCAGGTGTTATGTTGGCTGAATAGCTTGTTGCCATAGAGACATCTCTATCCTGACTATTTATACTGAGTCCCAGGAGAAAATGCATTTCACCCCCTTGTATGCCGCTAATAACCACAAAGAGCAGGCACAGCCAATCCTATTGCTTCATTAAAACTACCCCAGGACTCCTGCCTGTAACTCAAGGTAAACGGTTGCTGCAGGGAAATATAATAAACCACTCATCTGATGCTTCATATTTTTCCTGAAGTTGAAGGTTGATAGAGATGTCGCTATCTGCGTTTATGTTGTTGCCATGGTTTAGATGTACTTCCGTGGATTGTTTAGCTTTGTAGCATGCTGTGGACATAGTGGACTCAGTATTGGCTTTCTGTGAGCTTGTGAGACTGGCAGTTATGTACTATAAGCTTAATGGCTCGGGCTGTTGCGGTGACCATGTTACCGCCACACCAGCAGTCATGAATCATGACCTCAGTAAAATTCTACGTGACCATTGAGTTACGGTGATCTGCACTCTGGGCATGCGTTAGTTGTACCAACTCACTGACGATCATCAGGTTGCTAATGGTTTGGTACTCAGGGCTCTATTGTCCCTCTAACCACTCTGACATCAATGTGAATGCTATGGCAAATCGCATCAAACACTTATCATCAAAACAGTATGTATTTTTTAAAACTCACCTCACCTGTTGCACAGCGAAATTACCGGAGTAGCCTACCTGACGTGAGTGAAAAACGTACTGGCGGGAAAGTGTTCTCCATTCCCTATTCCAGTGCATACGGATGACACAAATGTTTTTGTCTTGTGCCCGATCCTGCCCAATTGATAATGGGCCATTCTAAATCAAAACAAATGTTACATATTAGTAAAGACAAGATTCAATTGAGAATAGTCTGATGGGTGAAAATATAGGCAAGTCAGTTAAGAACAAATTCTTATTTTCAGGAACAGGAACAGAGGGTTAACTGCCTGTTCAGGGGCAGAATGACAGATTTGGGGGTTTGAACTTGCAACCTTCCGGTTACTAGTCCAACACTCTAACCACTAAGCTACCCTGCCGCCCCATCTTTTCTAGCTCTAATTGGAATATGTTTCGAGACTCCGTCTATAACATCAACAAGCTAACCACCTTTGTCACCGGCTTCATTAGAAAATGGATCGGCGACGTTGTACCCACAGTGAGAGTTCACTGCTTCCCCAATCAAAAGCCCTGGATTAACACTGAGGTTCGTGCTAAACTAAAGAGCAGGGCTACAGCACACAGAGCTATCATAGACTACCCTGATGCTACGGCCGAAGACATGAATAAGTACAAGAAGGCCCGCTATGACCTCTGCAGAGTCACCAAATGAGCAAAAGGACAATATAGGAATAAGGTGGAATCATATTACACAGGCTCCACCACCCGCCGCATGTGGCAGGGGCTTCAGTCTATTACGGATTTTAAAGGAAGACACAACCGTGATCTGCCCAACGATGCCTCTCTACCAGACGAACTCAATGCATTTTATGCACGCTTTGACGATGACAACAACATCAAGCCGGGTGTGAGGGCCATCACTGACCCATAGGACTGGGTGATCTCGATCCCCGAGGTCGACGTGAGAAGGGTCTTTAATCAGGTCAACACCTGCAAGGCCGCGGTCTCCAACGGTATTCCAGGGTGCGTTCTCAGAGCATGCTCAGAGAACAGCTGGAAGGCATATTCACAGTAAATTTCAACCTCTCCTTGTCCCAGTCTGTAATCCCCACAATCATCCCTGTTCCTAAGAACTATAAGGCTTTCATGCCACAATGATTTCTGCCCTGAAGCACTCTCTTCTGTAATCATGAAGTGCTTTGAGAGGATGGTTATGGCACACATTAACTCCACCATCCAGCCACCCTAGACCCACTCCAATTTGCATACCGCCCCAACAGATCCATAGATGACACAATCTCAATTGCTCTCCATACCCTCACCCTCCTAGATAAGATGAATACCTATATGAGAATGTTGTTCAACACCATTATCCCTTCCAAGCTAGCCACCAAGCTTAGTACTCTTGGTCTAAACACCTCCCTCTGCAACTGGATTCTGGACTTAATGACCCCAGGTGGTGAGGGTAGGCAATACCACCTCCACCACGCTGATCCCTAACACAGGGGCCCCACAAGGGTGTGTGCTTAGTCCCCTCTTGTACTCCCTGTTCACCCAAGACGGTGTGGCCACACACAACTCCAACACCATTATCAAGTTCATTGACGACACGACGGGGGTAGGCCTGATCACCGGCAATGATGAGTCAGCCTACTGGGAAGATATCAGTGACCTGGCCACCCTGACTATTTGCATTGACCCTTTTTTTACGCTGCTGCTACTCTCTATTTATTATCTATGCATAGTCACTTTACCCCTACATACATCAGACTTTCTTGTTAGGGTGTCCGATAATCTACCATTTACATAGGAGTGGTTAAAACATGCTAATAATGGCCCTCTGAGTGTATCAAAAGACTAGCCCTGGAGTTTTCCCGGACTCGAGGACTTTAATTGAATCAAGAAGTTCCTCTGTAATTTCACCTTCACATGAGTCTTTCTGTACAGCTGTTAATTTTATTTTATTAATAGAAACAAAATCCATACAATTAGCTTCGGTTAGAGAAGATGGAGGAGACAAACGAAAACATATGCTTTAAAGTACTTTGCTTCCTCTTTAAAAATATTATTTTTATGAATCATGGTTGACTCATGGGTCATTTGTAACAAGATTCAGTAAATTCCTTTTCGTAGCATTGAAGAAATAATTTGGTGCATTTCACCCGATATTCCATCCAGTTTGGTACATTTTTTCTAACATATTACACTTGATCTTTCTTGAATAAGTTCCTCCATTTCTTTTTGTTTTTCCTCTAACTTATTCTGAGCCTCTATGGTACAGTGTTTTATTGCTATTTCCTTTGTTAATATGGACTCTTGACCTAAATTGTTTTGTTTAAGAGCTGAGTGCCGAATTGCATGGCCTCTAAAGCCACATTTTTAAAAGTGTCCCATACAACAACGGGATCGGCTGTACCTATGTTATGTCAGAAAAAGGCCGTTATAAATTCCTCTGTCCTAGTTAAAAAACTAGTTATCATACAATAGGCTTTTATATACTTACCAATATCCTCACCCATGTGGAAATTCAGTCCCCTATCAACATTTTTTTTTACCTTTCTGTGCCAACGAAGATGACATAAGAAAGTAGTCAAGACGACTAGCTTGATTGAGCCTCCGCCATGTATATCTCACTAGGTCATGATATTTAAGCCTCCATATATTCATTAGCTCCAATATATCCATGACATTCGTGATTTCCTTAAGAGCGTGTGAGCGATTCAACATTTGACTCTCCTTATTTGCAATGTCATTCATAAACATGATACCTTACGTTAAAATGTTTTCATAGAAAACTGGTCATAAGTCTATCAGCACGTTGAAGTTTGGCCACATTATTTGCTGTAAAATTTGTTCTGCTTCTTCTGGAGGATAAAATTGTGAATTGTAACCATCTCTGTATGGCTTCATTTGGAAAGGAGGATTCTTTAAACAGGGTTCCATTGTCCATCCACGTTAAATGGTTGGTTGTAATCTGTGTAAGAGAACTCTTTTTGAACATTGAATATGACTCTCTTAGTAGACTGTTGGTAGTGCTGAGCGGTTAACCGTCATTTCGTCCCCCAGTTATTAAACAACTCCTTGACCGACGTCATCAGTTTAATTAATTTGAGCTTAACATGCAGTTTCTCTAGAGAGAAATCAAGTAAGGAACTATGTGGGATGCTGGGCTGAGGGGAGTTGTAGTTTTCATTAAGCAAATATTCAACCTAGTTCAGCACAGAAACGTGGTAAATAATTACAATCATTCTGTGACTGATCCGTGCCATTGACCGTGGTTTCTCGAGCTGCAGACGCCGCAATACGGATGAGCGCCTTCTCCAGTGTGAAGACCGATGGATTGTCTAATTAAAAACTCTACACCGCCAAAGGCTTAATGAGGAATTTGACCGTGTATGTTCCTTGTTGTGTTGTCCACACCTACCAGCAGTCCACCCCCCCCCCCTTTCCAATTATATGTGACATTTGAATTGTCCATTTTTTATACTCTTCTATGTATTCCTTGTTAATATGCATTGACTCCCTATTCGACAGTCTCTAATCAACTATCTGCTTGCGCCTGTTACGCGCAGCAGGTGTGTCTTAAGTACATGTCTTCTTAATTTGTTTGTACAGCACTGATGAAGGCATAAGGCCCGCAACTCATTTTTATATAGCACCTTGCACTTTCACTCTTTGTATTCTTTCGAGAATTATTTTTTTCTTTTCTTTTTTTGCATCTCAGCCTCCTTGGGTTATTCCTTTTCATGGTTTTGAGTGCAAGTACTTTTTGGACCCTACAATAAACTACAATGACCATAATCCTTTTTTAACTTTTTTTTTTTAGGGTCGGATAGATACAGATCTCTGGACAGCCTGCTTGTTTCGGTTAGATCCACGTTTCCCTAACTCGGTCCTCGGGGCCCAAAGGGGTGAACGTTTTGTTGTCCTAACACTCTACAGCTGATTGAAATTAGCAAAGCTTGATGATTAGCTGATCATTTTAATCAGCTGTATAGTGCTAGGGCAAAAAATTAAACGTGCACACTTTTGGGCCCCCGAGGACCGAGTTTGGGAAACCCTGGGTTAGATACATACACACACAGACTGCATAGACCACATGAGAGAGGAATGTACACAGCACGTCAAGAGGGACAGAGACAGTTCGTGAAAGTATGCCTTATGTACTTTGAGGAACTAGTAAAATGATGATTCTATCAGACAGCTCTGCAGCATATAGATAACCTTCGATGGTCTGGCTGGCTGACTGCTATTGTTTGAGCAGAGATGATATGAGCACTTTAAAGGAATTAAAGTCATCAAATAAAACTAAGTTATAAAACACAGCTGAAATGTTGTATTTCATAATAATCTCTTTTTTTTTATTATTGATGTCTAGCCAATGTGGACCTGACAGAGACATTGTAATATTTGCAATGTTTTGCCAATTGAATGTTCACTATTTTGGACTTTTGGAATTTCTATTAAAAAGCCCTCTAATCATTGTAATGCCATTATTTCATAATGCATTTCATATACTTTTTTAAAAGAATCTAAATCAAAAACCTGTGATAATTTTTTTCAATAATTGGACCAAAACCGAACCAACCTAATCGCTCAGCACTACCTGCTCGAAAACCTGTTTGGATTTAGATATAGTTGCCACCAATATGTTGGAGGCTTTAAGTGAGACGTTTAACGCCTTTATATTTAAGCGTGTTCACCTTCCAAACTCATGTTTGTTATATAAATACAACAAATAATAAAAAGCCTCAAAGAATCAGATTGAATTTAATGAACACAATGAATGGCCACAGCTAACAGGGGCCGGGTGAGTCGGGTAGTGCGGGCGAGTCTGCTTGCCACTCTCTACTAAAGCACCATTCAGTCACTCCACTCCACACTGTAGAGACTTTCCTAACAGCTGGAGTCCATCAGTACAAGAATATAGAAATTTTAGGGTATTAGGGTATTAAGTTGTTCTGCTTATAAAGAAGAAGAAATAAGGAAAATATAAATACATGTGTTTTCATGCCTGAGATCTCTTCAAAACAAATGTAGCCCTCACCATGCTGTAGCCTCAAGTCAAAAGACTGACTGCTGTGCTAAATATAAATATACCTCTCCCTCCTCCCTCTCTCTCTGGCCTCATCAAACATGCCAAATATATGTACTTTCTAAAGAGGTCTCTCCCCCCCTCTCTCTGGCTCTCTCTATATGTACTTTCTAAAGAGGTCTCTCTCTCTCTCTCTCCCCCTCTCTCTGGCCTCATCAAACATCTCTTTCTCTCTCTCTCTCTCTCTCTCTCTCTCTCTCTCTGTGTCTCTCACTTTCTCTACCCTCTCTCTCCCCCTCCTTCCCTCCTGCCAGACTAAACTCACACAAACCAGAGCCCCACATGTCACCTCAACCTGCCAGACCAGGCCCCGGTGAAATGATAGTGTTATATGGAGCATACAAAGAGGACCCCTATACCCTCCCCTGACAGACAGATAGCACTTTACCATGGTTTCCCCTTCTAAAGGAAAACATTGACCTGACACATTTTTGGCTAATTGGTATAGATGGAGCTACCAGCTACCCTCTCATTCAGGAGGAATGTCTTGTCTCCAAGGTTACAGGTAGTGTTGGGGAAGGTACTCTGAAAATATAATTTACCAAGCTACCAATTACGTCACACTGGAGGAAGTGAAACTACAGTAACAACTACCCTTAACAATAATATTGTTCACTTAACTAAATTTACTTTGAAAAAGTAGTTCACAACATTGAAACTACTTTGTTAAAATTATCATATTTAAATCTGAAATGTCATAGACTACAAATTGCAAGAACAAATCACTCTGGAGTCAGATGTTAGCAATGTGTAATTTGGCCTATTTTAAAGTTATTAACTAACACTGTTTATCTGCCACTGCCTTGTCTTAGGTTGACTGCAGCATTCCGTAATGTAAACAGACACTCACCTTTACTGCTGAGTCTACAGTTCTTTGCATACATTTTTCTGTGCGTTTTCCACCATAGTGACACCCAGTAAGAGTGCTTATCTAGGATCAGGTCCCTGTTGTCCATGTAATGTTACTCATTATGATCTAAAACGCCAAACTGACTAGCACTCCTGCTCTGAGAGGCTTTATGAATACGGGCCTAGGAAGAGAAGGTACCGGAAGGTCTTTTATCGATGGATGTTGTGAAAATGATCTGTTTGCTCTGGTGACGACACTTCAAAATGGGAGTGTCAGGTGGTGTCAATATTTGAGGCTCACAACCCTATAGGAATTCAAGGATAAATACTGTACATGGTGCGTCCAGAGCTACAGGACAACATCTGTAAGACCGAGTCATAACATCTGTTTTTGGTGGACTATTTTATTTACACAAATTACATATTGGCCATATGCTGCCAGGACCCAGTCAAATGAGATGATTGTGTTAGTTATACAAAGTACGAAACGGAAGCCTTATAACAAACAAAAAAACTGCAATGGTATCTAAAGTTGGAACGTTTTCCACACAAAAAAATCACTTAAAAAAGCCCTCTGTGCCCAAAAGTGACATTTCTCAATTGAAGAGCTTTAAAAGCTTTTTCATCTCTTGCTGAGTAATATCTGCAGGACATGGCTGTAATAACCTGCCTGGTCTGCATGAATGCACCGGGAGCTTTCCAAAACAGATTGCTCTTCATACCGTTTCCTCCTCACCCATACTCCAATACTTTAATTAACGGACCGTTGCCCTGCCGCAGCACATAACTGCATTGTCACGTCACACATCACACCCACAATCCCCCCAAAAACAATATAGTGAGTGATGACATCCTCTGTATGTATAGCAGCCGTCCAGAATTGAAGGGCATTTGATAAAGAAAACAAACCTAAACGAATGATCTGCGAGTGGAATGTCACCCACTGGAGTTACTCACTGGGAGTGTGATGTAAAATGGGGCAAGTGAAGTGTCAGTAGGATTTCACGTGAGGCTGGTAATACCCTTTTGTAAAAACCCACAGAAGTGTACTGAGAATTGACTCACTAGTCTCTGCCTCACTGCTGGTTCCTCTCCTGGACCACCTGCATCTTTAAATGGGCTGTGGTGACGTCTGAAGAGCTGTTTAAAAGGCTCTTAAGAGACATGGGATTGCTGGCCAACCGGGAAGCTCTATTGGTCTGTCTGGGGTCACCGAGACTCTGACAGGAAATATAAGAGATATTCCTTATTCTTCGAACAGGAAATGTTCCCAGCATTCCTCAGACACAACCAAACAATGGAAGCTGACTATACTACAGTATATAGTTCTGTTGCTCTTAAAAAAAATAGACTGATTTTCTGTGGCATGTTTTTATTACTGCCTGGGGCAATTTAATTATGTACTAAAGAAGTCAAACAAATCAAACAGCCAGTAGCTGCAGGCAGGGAGGATTGTAATTCTTTGGAGTTAATGTGTTTTTATTCTGCTTCCAGATGTCGGCTTTCCAGTGACTGATTGGTGCCTCATTCATTATACTGTTGCCTATGTATACTGAAAAAAATCTAAATGCACCATGTAAAGTGTTGGTCCCATGTTTAATGAGCTGAAATAAAAGATCCTAGAAATGTTCCATACGCACAAATAGCTTATTTATCCAAAAATGTGTGCACAAATTTGTTTATATTCCTGTTAGTGAGCATTTCTCCTTTACAAAGATAATCCAGCCACTTGACAGGTGTGGCATATCAAGAAGCTGATTAAACAGCATGATCATTACACGTGTGCACCTTGCGCTGGGGACAATAAAAGGCCACTAAAATGTGGCCGAGCAGTCTGCCGGTGGCGGTGGGATTATGGTATGGGTAGGCATAAGCCACGGACAACGAACACAATTGCATTTTATAATTGTCCATTTGAATGCATAGAGATACCGTGACGAAATCTTGAAGCCCATTGTTGTGCCATCACCTCATGTTCCAGCATGATACTGCACGGCCCCATGTCACTGTACACAGTTACTGGAAGCTGAATATGCCCTAGTTCTTTCATGCCTGCATACTCACCAGACATGTCACCCATTGAGCATGTTTGGGATGCTCTGGATTGATGGGTATGACAGGGTGTTCCAGTTCCCGCCAATATCCAGCAACTTTGCACAGTCATTGAAGAGAAGTGGGACAACATTCCACAGCCTGATCCTCTATATGAAGGAGATGTGTCATGCTGCATAAAGCAATTTGTGGTCACAACAGATACTGATTGGTGTTCTGATCCACCACCCTACTTTTTAAAAGGGTTTCTGTGACCAACAGATGTGTATCAGTATTCCCAGTTATGTGAAATCCATAGATTAGGGCCTCATTTATTTATTTCAATTGACTGATTTCCTTATTTGAACATTAACTCAATAAAATCTTTTAAATTGTTGCATGTTAAGGTTATAGTTTTGTTCAGTGTATAAGAAAGAATGTCCATTTAGTCAGGAATACAAATTATTCAAATGGACCCAGTTAGCAGGTAACGTATCATACTGTGGAGATCTCCATTTCATTTTGACAGCAGGCAGGAGGAGAAACAAGAAGTAGGGCATATATGACTTCCATTCTACAGTCAGTCCTCTCCTCCCCTCATCCCACAAGGAGGGCGTAACCTACTTCCAGTAATGTTGGTCCAAAATGAGTAATAGTCTCCAGGAAATGTATTATTTGATTCGTATAGGAGACCCAGAAATACGCACCATTTGATCTTTGCCATCCACCCAATTTGGATGGAACAGCAGCAATTGTACGTATAAGGCCATGAATATTTCCCTTTTGACGATGGATAGGCTAACTCATTGTAACACCCATATCCCATTACTTATAAATGTGCTATTTCCTTTGCACAGTAGTTTACAAAAGTTTGGATGGTTACAGTATAACAGTGGCTATTCAGCACCATGATACATTATTGATATTGATGTAGCAAAAACACAGCTGGAAAGTTCATTGTGTGAAATATCATGACCTTACCCCGCAGGCCTATTTTTCTCTCCTGTGCTCTGCTGTGCTGGGGTTGCGTCCCAAATGGTACCCTATTCCCTATATAGTACACCCATTTTTAGCTTAGGGTTCCCAGCGAGGTCATCCGACCGAGGAACCAAGGGAAGCTGTACTAATCTGATTCTGAAATGAAATGTTTATCTTTCTGCAGCCAGAGAAATGTTAAATGGAGAAACCTGATGTTGTGGATGAGTCAAAAGGAAGAGAAAATAATATTCAGGAATGTGCCAAACTATTTCAGCAGTTTGTAGTGAGAATGCCATGGTGGTGCGGCACAAAAAAATTACCATTATTTGGCGACTGATGTTCTCAGATGTCACAAACTCGGAAAAGTGTGGCAAATTAGACTGTTGATAAAAATTGCACAAACAGATGGACTGTCTGAAATCCATTCTGGTGTGCTTGCATGCGTGTGTGGATGTGTGAGTGTGTGTATGTTTGTGTGTACTTTGTTTTTCCCTCTTTAAGTTACATTATTTAGATTCAGAGCAACACTTTCCCCTGTGTTTAAAAATATATATATATTTCACCTTTATTTAACCAGGTAGGCTAGTTGAGAAAAAGTTCTCATTTACAACTGCGACCTGGCCAAGAATAAAGCAAAGCAGTTCGACACATACAGCAACACAGTTACACATGGAATAAACAAACATACAGTCAATAATACAGTCTATAATAAAGTGTGTGCAAATGAGGTAAGATAAGGGAGGTAAGGAAATAAATAAGCCATGGTGGCGAAGTAATTACAATATACCAATAAACACTGGAGTGAATGATGTGCAGAAGATTAATGTGCAAGTAGAGATACTGGGGTGCAAAGGAGCAAGATAAATAAATAAATACAGTATGGTGATGAGGTAGTTGGATGGGCTATTTACAGATGGGCTATGTACAGGTGCAGTGATCTGTGAGCTGTGCTGACAGCTGGTGCTTAAAGTTAGTGAGGAAGATATGAGTCTCCAGCTTCAGTGATTTCTGCAGTTAGTTCCAGTCATTGGCAGCAGAGAACTGGAAGGAAAGGCGGCCAAAGGGGGAATTGGCTTTGGGGGTGACTAGTGAGATATACCTGCTGGCGCTCGTGCTACGGGTTGGTGCTGCTATGGTGACCAGTGAGCTGAGATTAGGCTGGGCTTTACCTAGCAGAGACTTGTAGATGACCTGGAGCCAGTGGGTTTGGCGACGAGTATGAAGCGAGGGCCAGCCAACGAGAGCGTACAGGTCGCAATGGTGGGTAGTATATGGGGCTTTGGTGACAAAATGGATGGCACTGTGATAGACTGCATCCAATTGGTTGAGTAGAGTGTTGGAGGTTATTTTGTAAATGACATCGCTGAAGTCGAGGATCGGTAGGATGGTCATATTTGGCAGCACGAGTGAAGGATGCTTTGTTGCGAAATATGAGGTTCAGACAACAAGCCCTCCGATTTAACACACTGAACTCTATCGGAGAAGTACTGTAGTTGGTGAACCAGGTGAGGCATTCATTTGAGAAACCAAGGCTGTTTAGTCAGCCGATAAGAATGTGGTGATTTGACAGAGTCGAAAGCCTTGGCCAGGTCGATGACTACGGCTGCACAGTAATGTCTCTTATCGATGGCGGTGATGACAGGTGAAGACGTTGGAGACGTCCATCTAACCTGTTTCTGACCTCGAACTGCTCCAATGCGTAATGATCATCAGGTCACATTAGCTGCTTGATTTCTTTGATGCCCTCGTAAAACCTGCATAAAACAGTGTGGCGATGCAGAGTGGAAATGTAGAGGTTCTCGGCAGTAGAGAGTTCAGAAAAGATTGATCAATGTTATTTCACAATCTACATGTTCTCAGACAATCTATGGCATCTCAGGTGGCAATCACATGAGGGCATGACCTGATGGTCATGGTAAAGGATTTTTATTGTCCAGTGAAAGATATATGTGGTTAAATCACACTCGACTGGTTTAGCCCACACTAGGGACCTCTTCAGCACATACTACCCACTGGCTGTGTCCGAATACCCGTACTTCCGTCCTAAATGGTAGGCTGTTTCAGTATGCGAAGAAAAAAAAGTTTAATCATCTCCAACATTTCGAAAATCAAGTGTACTTTAAATGCCCGGATGCCACACTCACATTTAGGCTTTGACAACAGCTGATCAATTAGCTATGGGGATGAGCTAACGAAATCAACAAATACTCATTTTGTTTTTTCATCTATTCAAATTCGATGCGCACTTCTCCACAATGTATTGGAAGAGGTGGGCTGCGGGTGATAGGCCCTGGTTCTCTTCAAGTAGCCAAACAACTAAATTAGGCTACTTAATTGGGAAGATACCCGAAGCTTCTGCGGTGGTGTTTTCAAAAAGTAGTTTTTGTTCTCCTTAATATGATCAAGAATATCGCATCTTAGGCTACATTTCTTAAAACAAATGTAGTTTTTGGTTTATTTATTTTCGCTAAATGGATTTCTCACTAAAAATGGTTTCTTGTTCTCTTGGCCTTCGTCACAGCGTTTAAACTAAATACTAAACCATCGTTTGATTTTTGAATGTGTAAGGCACCGGGGCCTCGGGAGGTGGCTGCGATATTAATGTTAAGTTAATCAGGCACTTTTGATTTGAACACATGGACTATTTTAGTTTTGTATGCTAGGCTACCTATTTAATGATTTAATTTATGTATCAAGCTTTAGCAGCTGATCTCGTTCACAATGATCAATGCTATAGTTTGTAATGTTGCTGTCCAGTGATATTGAATAGCCGATGCATCAGACTGTCCAGGTTTTTCTGTGCAATAGCCTTTTGATTTGAACATTTGAAAAGTTTTTGTTTTGTGTTCTAGGCTATTTTATTTCATGGACAGTACCAGTCAAAAGTTTGGACACACCTACTATTTCAAGGGTTTTCCTTTATTTTTACTATTTTCTACATTGTGGAATAATAGTGAATACATCAAAACGATGAAATAACACATGGAATCATGTAGTAACCAAAAAGTGTTTAACAAATCCAAATATATTTTATATTTGAGATTCTTCAAAGTTGCCACCCTTTGCCTTGATGACAGCTTTGCACACTCTTGGCATTCTCTCAACCAGCTTCATGAGGTAGTCACCTGGAATGCATTTCAATTAACAGGTGTGCCTTGTTAAAAGTGAATTTGTGGAATTTCTTTCCTTCTTAATGCGTTTGAGCCAATCAGTTGTGTTGTGACAAGGTAGGGGTGGTATACAGAAGATAGACTGGTACTGTATATATGCTACAGCACTTTGGTTTGACTAATAAATATGTTGAAATGGAACCAAATAATCTGTTTCTGTCTTCAGTCATTTTATAAATTGGATAGATGGGCTCTATGGTCTACTACGGTAAGGTTGAATGTGATAGTCTGTCTATAATCAGCCTTAGGCCTATAACTCCATTCCTGTTCTATTCAGAGTTTAGAGAAATTAATTAAATTGGAAATTAGCTATTATCAGGCTGGTTAATGCGATGCATGTCTGTTGAATTTGAAAAAATCCACTTGCACTCGGCCCCACCCCACCTACTCAGCCGATCAGGAGCTGCGACTGAGTGCGGCTGTGGCATGCTGCATATGGTGCGTGCTAAATAGTATGTGAGTATTCGGACACAGCCACGAGTTGAATCAACGTTGTTTCCACCTCATTTCAATTGAATTACGTTTAACCAACGTTGTCGAATAGACGTTGAATGTGCTCAGTGGATACTGCCTGGATGAGAGGTCAGACGTAACATCTGGGCTAAGATTTCCATTTGTTTTACTCTCCCTCCTTCAGAACGTTACTTTCTCTCCAGGTGTAAGAAGGTTGAACATGTTTGCACTTTACAGCTGTTGAAAATGTTACTGTTCATGTATCCATCCAACTGGCTTTTGCTTCATACAGTGTACCACATCACTGTGAATGCTCAAGGCTAGTACATTAGCTAGTACACCCTCAAGGCTAGTACATTAGCTGGTACACCCTCAAGGCTAGTACATTAGCTAGTACACCCTCAAGGCTAGTACATTAGCTAGTACACCCTCAAGGCTAGTACATTAGCTGGTACACCCTCAAGGCTAGTACATTAGCTGGTACACCCTCAAGGCTAGTACATTAGCTGGTACACCCTCAAGGCTAGTACATTAGCTGGTACACCCTCAAGGCTAGTACATTAGCTGGTACACCCTCAAGGCTAGTACATTAGCTAGTACAACCTCAAGGCTAGTACATTAGCTAGTACACCCTCAAGGCTAGTACATTAGCTGGTACACCCTCAAGGCTAGTACATTAGCTGGTACACCCTCAAGGCTAGTACATTAGCTGGTACACCCTCAAGGCTAGTACATTAGCTGGTACACCCTCAAGGCTAGTACATTAGCTAGTACAACCTCAAGGCTAGTACATTAGCTAGTACACCCTCAAGGCTAGTACATTAGCTAGTACACCCTCAAGGCTCAGATTAGATGATGATTTCCTTTGCATCACTGTATCTCCCTGTTGAACTCACTCCCCCCTTTGCCTCTTTCCTCGCAACACCGATCCTTTTAGCGACATGACTATGTTTATCTGTTAAGTGCTCTGAATGAGATAATGTAATTTCTACCCGCAGTGGAGTGAATAGGTAGATATTCCTTGTTTTTTCTCCAGTCGGGTCATTCCATGTCATTTCAGCAAACCATGACACCCACCAACTCAGATTGTTCTGAAATTGTTTCTGTAGTTAGAAACAGATCACATTAGAATTACTGCAACATTATTGTGTTGAAATATATTTTGATCTCTGAGAAATTAAGCTAATTGATTGCACCCAAATTGGACATTTTAATTGATGGGATTCATAAAATATTCCATACATTTTTTTACCTGACATCCGATTTGGACCAAACTTGAAGACCTGAGGAATCCAACGAAATTGTCAAAAGCCACAACGAGTATACAGTATCAGTTCTCTATGTCTGACAAGTAGTATGGAGCTGCTGCTCCCAGTATTGCTTCTTCATCCTATGTAATGTATTCTCAGTGAATTTGGTGATGCTTCTTTTTTTTGTCCTTCTTCAGAGAAATTAGTCATTGAAGTTGTTAGGTTTATGTCCCATCCTACATGCTGATATTACCAGGTTCTGACCACTAGATGGTGCTGTTCCTGCTGTTTGGGGATTTAAAAAAAGGGATAGTTCACCTAAATTACAGAATTACATGGTTTCCTTTCCCTGTGAGCAGTTTATGGACACATTTGCTATTTAATGCAACATTTTTGTGACAAAACTTTTGGTAGAGTTGAAAATGCGATGAAAACACATTGAACTTTAGGTTTTTATTTGGTAGCTTAAAACCTAAGTGAAATAGTACA
Organism: Oncorhynchus keta; assembly: GCF_023373465.1. Lineage (NCBI taxonomy): Eukaryota > Metazoa > Chordata > Actinopteri > Salmoniformes > Salmonidae > Oncorhynchus > Oncorhynchus keta. The sequence continues at coordinate 36,564,570 of NC_068444.1, read as the reverse complement.
TTATGTTTGCACTACGTCATCACACAATGATTTTTATCTGCAACAACTTAGTTTGGTGGAAACACACTGGTGGGAAAATTAGCATATTTTCTTTGTGCGGATTTTAGAATATTCACATGAAAATATGTCTCCAGTTCAATGGAAACCTAACTATTGACCCTACACATTAAAATGGCCAATTTGGGTGCAATCTATTAGCTTAATTTCTTAGAGATTAAATGATATTTCGACAAAATAATGTTGCAGGAATGCTATTCGTATCTGTTTCTAAACACAGAAATAATATTATCACATTATGAAATCCTTTTTCATTGTGATTTTTGAGGTGTGCTGAACCATTTCAATTAGTTGCCATGGAGATCCTCAGGAAGGCCCCAGAGCACACACGTGTTCGTTCGGGATGAAAGGATTGACAAGCAGGAGATGGAGCACACACTGACTTTCAGCACACACAGATGGCCCTTTAGCCGCAGGCCTAGGAGTAACACAGTCACAGATTCTGCATTACACACTGTCAAACACACACCTCTGCTGAGATGGCCCCGTAGCCACAGGCATTACACACACAGTCACAGACCCTCTCAGGTTATTTTCAACCACAGATAAGAACAGGCCCAATCCCCAGCTAATGGAAGAACGGTGATTGTTAGTTATTTCAGGCTGACTCGTCAGGCCACAGGTGCCAAAGAAAGGCAAGGATCGTGGTTAGGCTGTGTCTCTTGACAGCTTGGATGCTTGTGTCAAGTGAGGGGGGGGGGGCTGTGGCGTATTTTGCGAGGTGGTGGTGGTGGGGGGCTGATATATGGATGGATGTGTGAATATGTGTCATTAACCCTTCCCGCTCTGGGGAGGAACCTTTTCAAGTGCTCATTTAAGCCAGGTTAGTGTGGGCGGGGGATAGCGGTGAATATGTTGTCATGAATATGTGATTTTAGAAGAGCTGTGAGTGATGAAATCAGATGGAAATGTCTCTTTAACATGTAGAGGGTATAGCTTTCCTTTCCTTGGATTTTTGAAGGGGTTACCTGGTTGCAGAGTCCTTTGATCCACTTAATGCACAGCAATTAAATAAGGGAAATATCTATGGCAAGACTGTTCTTCTGCTTCAGTCCTTCTGACAGAATGGTCTGTACTCTGTGTGTTCTGATCCAGCCAGTGTGACTAACCCAACATGTTGGGTTGCTGGGATTACCTAAACATGGGTTCATTTAATCATTGGTTGCATATGTCTTACTCTCATGTTGGATGGACCTAGCAGCTGGGTCTTTTTGTAACGTCATCCGTAAGTTATTTTCAAGGAGGTGTGTTTTATTAGGGTTCGTTTAAAAAAAAAGATATATCTTGCTGGCCACCCGCGAGTAATACATGTCGTTCCTGTTTAATCATGTTAAGTTTATACATACTGCAAATTCAAAGTTTCCTTATGTTTTTCTTGTACTTTACACATTCTTCTACAATACTAAGATTATTAATGACATATTATAATAAGGAATACCATCTTATTGTATCCCACAATGGATTTACATAGGCTTTTATGGAACTCATACACTTCTGTAAGCTTAATAGAAGCTACAAACATGTCAATGTTCGACCTTAACATGTGATAGCTATACAACAGAACAGATGAACAGGAATGACATTTACTCTCATGGCTGGCTAGAAATAACTCTCTGAAAGCTACGCCCCTACAAATCTGCACCTCCAGTCTTCTGATCTGACCCGTTCTGTCATATCTCAGTAAACCAGCATCATTAACTCAACAGTTTTTTAAAGAAAACAACCCAACTAAGTGACCCAACGCCTGCAATCCAGCAGTTGGGTCAAGCAAACAACCCAGCATTTTGTACAGTGTACTCTGTAGGTTGAGGAATGTTGTGTTAAGTTTGTCAGTTCCTTATCTGTGGCAGAATGACAATACTTTAGTTCAGACCTCCTTATTCCAGCAATTCAGTGGATACATACAGTCATAACAGTCCACAAAGACATAACCCCTAATCAGGTAGTGCATGTTTTTTTTAACCTTAGAAATATCAGAAATTATTTTAATATTTCTGTGCCTGTAACTTTAAATAAAACATCTCAGGAAGTGTTATCTCCTGAGGAAGTGTTATCTCCTGTGGAAGTGTCGTCTCCTGTGGAAGTGTTATCTCCTGAGGAAGTGTTATCTCCTGTGGAAGTGTTATCTCCTGTGGAAGTGTTATCTCCTGTGGAAGTGTTATCTCCTGTGGAAGTGTTATCTCCTGTGGAAGTGTCATCTCCTGTGGAAGTGTCATCTCCTGTGGAAGTGTCGTCTCCTGTGGAGGTGTCGTCTCCTGTGGAAGTGTCGTCTCCTGTGGAAGTGTCGTCTCCTGTGGAAGTGTCGTCTCCTGTGGAAGTGTCGTCTCCTGTGGAAGTGTCGTCTCCTGTGGAAGTGTCATCTCCTGTGGAAGTGTCGTCTCCTGTGGAAGTGTCGTCTCCTGTGGAAGTGTCGTCTCCTGTGGAAGTGTCGTCTCCTGTGGAAGTGTCGTCTCCTGTGGAAGTGTCGTCTCCTGTGGAAGTGTCGTCTCCTGTGGAAGTGTCGTCTCCTGTGGAAGTGTCATCTCCTGTGGAAGTGTCATCTCCTGTGGAAGTGTCATCTCCTGTGGAAGTGTCGTCTCCTGTGGAAGTGTCGTCTCCTGTGGAAGTGTCGTCTCCTGTGGAAGTGTCGTCTCCTGTGGAAGTGTCGTCTCCTGTGGAAGTGTCGTCTCCTGTGGAAGTGTCATTGCCTGTGGAAGTGTTGTCTCCTGTGGGTATTAAGGCATTTCTCCCTTATTAAAAACATTATTTCTATGGATGATTCCTTTCTCTAACCACAAGAAGCCATTGGATCCTAGCCTGCCAGGGGTAATGAGTGGCCACGTGGGATTGGTCAGAATAACTCCGATTATAGTCTGATTATAGTTTTCTCACAGTCAGAACAGAGAGTTGTCAGGCAGCGCTCATCATTTGGTACCTTCACAATTCAATGAGTTCCTATCCAGGAATGCCTGTGCCTGAAAATATCCAGGCTGCAGCATCTTCCGTACTGTGGGGAGTCACATGTGGGAAGAGAGCCGATGCCTCCGCCTGAGAAGACTGACAGTCCCTAATTGGGGTTGGAGTCGCAAGTCTGGTTGGAGTCGCAAGTCGTGCGCGCGTGCACTCACTCGCTCACATGTGCGTGTTGGAGACAGAACACATTGAGAGGAAAGGCAGAGCTCGAGAGACAAATTGAGGGAGACTGAGGGAATAGGTGTGAAAAAAGTAAGAAGTATGTGACAGGGTTGAAAATGTGCTCTAAAGTACTGTACATTCACAGTATGCTAGTTGGACTATTAATAGCGTCAGTCACCTCACCTCTTGAGTAACGTTCTGAACTTTACTCCATTGCTGCACACCACAGTATAATATACACGACAGACTCCTGGCATAGAAGCATGGCCTCCTTTCTAGCCAAGGCTAGCTACTGATGTTGCTGCCAAGTGATTTGCCAGTGGTATGTGGGTGGCCTACGCAGATTAGATGTCTTTTAAGGAATTAAGAGAACGGGACTCAGTTAAGAGGCCATGTTTGACTGCTTATAGAATAAGGGCATGCAGGCCTGAAGGAAGGAATGGAATTTGTTTTTAAAAAAGCCAGTCATGTTATGTAAGGGGATTTTGTTGCTTAGTACTTAGTACTCCTTCATATAAGCACCTTACATTTACCTACTCCTCATTGACCTTTTCAAGAGACGTCAACCCTGACCAATGATCATTTGATGAAAAGCTCCATCTTATCGTCACACCTGTCACAAGACATTTCACCCAAAGCTTTTCAATGACTTCTTCGAAAGCAAGGAAATGGGTGATGTTCCGTACAGATAGAGGGCCTTGGTTGTCCTTAAAAACAAATGTGTACACTATCCTTTTCATTTACACCTCTTCATTTGACACATTTTGAAATTCCTTTACAAACGTCTTTACAAAGTTATTTTTATACAGGAGTTCCATAGATGCAGTATGTTCCCCAGTCTATACTCCACATTTCTATGTTTCCAGTTCTTTGTTTTTCTGTTTCACCACAGGACATAAAGTATCACTTCCTTCCACATGCTCGTCGGAGATAATGTTTGTTTAATGTTTTTGTTTTTTGAAGGACAGTCATTTTGTGTGAAAAGAAGTCTTCTGCTGCGTCTGTGTCACCTGTTTGCTTGTGTTCAGAGACGAGGAGCACGTCACCCACAGAAGCACAATCTGTTTTTGGGGAAGAGTAATTCCCTCTGAATTGAGTATAGTCCCCAGTTCTCTCCGTCTCTCTCTCCCTCTGTTCTGCACCGTCTGCTCTCAAAGTGATAGCTTTGGTCTGGTATTCTCTTTTTAATTGAAAAATAACATTCATTAGAAAGTGAATGGAATAAAACAGCCGTTTTGAGATGTTTCTATTATATTCCGCGGCTCTGTGGAAATTATTATTTGAGGACATATTGATCTGATATGACTGTTGGACTAAATTGACATCTACTCTCTCTGATGTGTATGTTGAGGCTTATTTTGAAGCTCGGTACATTTCGCCACAGTGAGGTTCAATCTCAGTGCGCGGTGATGATTGGATGAGCTCCCTTTACAAAGAAATCTAACTTTTGTCTATTAAGGTAAACTTGCTATTGCTATTGAGATAAATTAAAACTCCTCCCAAAAACGATATTTTGCCATTTGTTTCAGTAGTCCATTGTTGATATAGTCCCTAAATGTGTTTGCATGTCAGCAATCAAGTTGTCAAGATATATACCTTTAAAAATACTGAAATACAGCTGTATTTTTTTATTCTGAAAGGTGTACACAATATTAGGAACACCTGCTTTTTCCATGTCATAGACTGACCAGGTGAAAGACATGATCCCTGATTGATGTCACTTTTAAATCCACTTCAATCAGTGTAGATGAAGGAGAGGAGACAGGTTAAAGAAGGATTCTTAAACCGTGATACAATTGAGACAGGCGCACCGGTTTGAGAATGATAAGAACTGGGTTTTTCAAGCTCAACATTTTCCCATGTGTATCAAGAATGGTCCACCACCCAAAGGGCATCCAGCCAACTTGGCACAACTGTGGGAAGCATTGGAGTCAACATGGGCCAGCATCCCTGTGGAATGCTTTTCACACATTGTAAAGTCCATGCCACGACGAATTGAGGCTGTTCTGAGGTCAAACGTGGGTGCAACTCAAATCAAATCAAAGCAACTCTGCTAAAAATATTTTGGGACTATATCAACATTGGACTAATGAAACAAATACCCCAAAAATTGGGAGGAATTTTCCTTTAAGGTAAGCCCATCACCATCTTTTCCAAGAATTTCACTCTGTGTCTGTTTGTCTGTCTGTGTGTAGTCTGTGTGTAGTCTGTGTGCACGTGCGTGAGTTCTTCCGCCCGTGTCTATGCTGTGGTTTATGGATATTCCAAGCAGCACCATTGTGGGTGTGACATTGAGGTGTGACACAGAGTGACAGTAAGAAACCCTATCTACCAGGACAGACGGACAGACGTCCCAGGTTGTCGTGCCCGTGGTCCCTCAGTGACAGTAAACAAACTGCCCCAGATGTCAGCGTGGAGTTGTCGCTGTGACTCTCACCTTGACATTCCTCTCAGACTGGCAGATGCATATCCCTGTCCCTTCATGTATGCATTTTTTTTTAAATGTAACCTTTTATTTAACTAGGCAAGTCCGTTAAGAACAAATTCTTACTTATGACGGCCTACCGGGACCGGGGATTATATTCGTTTTTGCTTGAGTATAATCCCTAGACTGTGAGAATGTTATCTATAGCTCTTAAACCATAGATACAAGTTCAAAGGTGTGTTCTTGACTTAGTGTATCATATACAGTACCAGTCCAAATTTTGGACTTACCAACTCATTCAAGTTTTTTTTTCTTTGTTTCTACCTTGTAGAATAATAGTGAAGACTTCGAAACTATGAAATAATACATGTCGTAACCAAAACCTGTCAAACAAATACAAATATATTTTATATTTGAGATTCTTCAAAGTAGCTACCCTTTGCCTTGATGACACCTTGCACACTCTTGGCATTCTCTCAACCAGTTTCACCTGGAATGCTTCTTCACTCTGCGTTCCAACTCATCCCAAACCATCTCAATTGGTTTAAGGTTGGGTGATTGTGGAGGCCAGGCCATCTGATGCAGCACTCCATCACTTTCCTTCTTTGTAAAATAGCCCTTACCCAGCCTGGAGGTGTGTTGGGTCATTGTTCTGTTGAAAAACAAATGATAGTCCTACTAAACGCAAACCAGATGGGACGGCGTATCGCTGCAGAATGCTGTGGTAGTAATGTTGGTTAAGTATGCCTTGAATTCTAAATAAATCACAGACAGTGTCACCAGAAAAGCACCCCCACACCATCACACCTCCTCCTCCATGCTTCACGGTGGGAACCACACATGCAGAGATCATCCGTTCACCTACTCTGCGTCTCACAAAGACACGGCGAATGGATCCAAAAGTCTCAAATTTGGACTCATCAGACCAAAGGACAGATTTCCACCGGTCTAATGTCCATTGTTTGTGTTTCTTGGCCCAAGCAAGTCTCTTCTACTTATTGGTGTCTTTTAGTAATGGTTTCTTTGCAGCAATTTGACCATGAAGGCCTGATTCACACAGTCTCCTCTAAACAGTTGATGTCGAGATGTGTATGTTACTTGAACTCTGTGAAACATTTATTTGGGCTGCAATCTGAGGTGTAATCAAATCAAATCAAATCACATTTTATTTGTCACATACACATGGTTAGCAGATGTTAATGCGAGTGTAGCGAAATGGTTGTGCTTCTAGTTCCGACAATGCAGTGATAACCAACAAGTAATCTAACTAACAATTCCAAAACTACTGTCTTATACACAGTGTAACGGGATAAAGAATATGTACATAAGGATATATGAATGAGTGATGGTACAGAGCAGCATACAGTAGATGGTATCGAGTACAGTATATACATATGAGATGAGTATGTAGACAAAGTAAACAAAGTGGCATAGTTAAAGTGGCTAGTGATACATGTATTACATAAGGATGCAGTCGATGATGTAGAGTACAGTATGTACGTATGCATATGAGATGAATAATGTAGGGTAAGTAACATTATATAAGGTAGCATTGTTTAAAGTGGCTAGTGATATATTTACATAATTTCCCATCAATTCCCATTATTAAAGTGGCTGGAGTTGGGTCAGTGTCAATGACAGTGTGTTGGCAGCAGCCACTCAATGTTAGTGGTGGCTGTTTAACAGTCTGATGGCCTTGAGATAGAAGCTGTTTTTCAGTCTCTCGGTCCCAGCTTTGATGCACCTGTACTGACCTCGCCTTCTGGATGATAGCGGGGTGAACAGGCAGTGGTTCGGGTGGTTGATGTCCTTGATGATCTTTATGGCCTTCCTGTAACATCGGGTGGTGTAGGTGTCCTGGAGGGCAGGTAGTTTGCCCCCGGTGATGCGTTGTGCAGACCTCATTACCCTCTGGAGAGCCTTACGGTTGAGGGCGGAGCAGTTGCCGTACCAGGCGGTGATACAGCCCGCCAGGATGCTCTCGATTGTTCATCTGTAGAAGTTTGTGAGTGCTTTTGGTGACAAGCCGAATTTCTTCAGCCTCCTGAGGTTGAAGAGGCGCTGCTGCGCCTTCTTCACGACGCTGTCAGTGTGAGTGGACCAATTCAGTTTGTCTGTGATGTGTATGCCGAGTTAACTCTAATGTAACTCTAAGTAGTTAACTCTAATGAACGTATTCTCTGCAACAGAGGTAACTCTAGGTCTTCCTTTCCTGTGGCAGTCCTCATGAGAGCCAGTTTCATCATAGCGCTTGATGGTTTTTGTGACTGCACTTGAAGAAGCTTTACAAGTTCTTGAAATTTACCGCGTTGACTGACCTTCATGTATGTCTTAAAGTAATGATGGACTGTCATTTCTCTTTGCTTATTTGAGCTGTTCTTACTATAATATAGACTTGGTCTTTTCCCAAATAGGGCTATCTTCTGTATACCACCCCTACCTTGTCACAACGCTACTGGCTCAAACGCATTAAGAAAGAAAGAAATTCCACAAATGAACTTTTAACAAGGCACACCTGTTAATTGAAATGCATTCCAGGTGACTACCTCATGAAGTTGGTTGAGAGAATGCCAAGCGTGTGCAAAGCTGTCATCAAGGCAAACGCCGGCTACTTTGAAGAATCTCAAATATATTATATATTTTGATTTGTTTAACCCTTTTTTGGTTATTTCATAGCGTTGATTCTCCACTATTATTCTACAACGTAGAAATAGTACAAAAATAAAGAAAAACCCTTGAATGAGTCGGCGTGTCCAACCTTATGACTGCTACTGTACGTCGCATCTCTTTCCTGCTCATAGGCTTGAATTGTTTCAGTCCCCTTTCATTGAGAGTGCTTGATTGTTAAACCTGAAGTTTGAGCTACTTGTTTTCACAAATGTTGTCCAGCTAATAGAAATGGCTAATAGAACAGTCCGGGTAGTTAAATGCTCACAGTTTAATTGACGTTGCTATTTTAATAAGGATGACGAATTGCCTATCTGACTGCCAGGGGTCCTGCAGCAATTTGTTGTATTCAGCCAAGAATAACATTACTGATTTAACTTGACTGATCACTCCCTGTCTTTCTCTTCTTCTCTCTGTCGCTCGGTTTGCTTGTGGTTTGTACTCCGACTTTTAGACGCCTGGTCTGAAATGAGGTGCTTTAAATGTTAAGTCGGTTGAATCATTTAGTGATGTACCACTGTCTGCTACTCTCTTCCAGCATGTCGTAGCATATGAGCATGGAGATGATACATAATGAGGTATACTGGAAGCATCATTTAAGATTGCGTGCGTTTTTCAAGTGTGCTGGTACTACCATGGGAATGTGGTGCTTATCTGGGTAAACATTGTAGTTCCCTAGACTACCAAAAAAAAAGTTTAATGTCAGACGTCAGCAACATCAAAAGTTGCCTGTTTGGGTGTTGCTGTCATTTTTTGTGAGGCTTCTGCAAGATTACCTCCGTTTTTATGATCCCCCACTGTAAAATATTCATGAACTGGATCGGTACAGATGATAATGGATGTATGCACATTTACTTCGTGCTCGCTCTTAGCCAGCAGTGTTATTATTATTATGTTATTAAGAGAGTGTGTCTATCATAGCAGGAAAATGTAATGAGACAGTTGTAATTACTGCCAGAGTGAAAACCTTGTCTGAAAACACGGACACACCCACCCTGCTCACGCATAATAAGTATCTTTATCCGCCATCTGAGAGATTGTTGTAGAGACGTATGGAGATTTGAAGGTAAAACATGGAAACATGCACAAAGCTTTTGTTATTACCAACACAAGGCAATGTCAATCGTCATTCTCTCCTTGAGGAATTGGCTCAATTTTAATTACAGCTGGTTAGGTTGTTAGATTGTGCTATGTAATGTTTGTCATTCATTTGATGAGCATACACAGATTATTGTATTTTTTAAAAAACATTCTTAAACTATTCCCAATAATACAACTTTATTGCAGCTAAAAAGGTTAGTCTATGGAATGTTTCTGGTCCTTCTGTTTATAGTGGACCAGCCAGATGGACATGCAGTGATTCAATATCCTACCCTCCACTGGTGCTGTTTGTAAGGCCATATCTCCAGGCCAGCACCCCTTTCATCACACTCACACATCCCTTCCCCGTATTACTGTTTGTGAGACAAGCTTTCCCCCTCTCAGAAGAAGCAGTCTTCCCAGGACAGGACTCTGCATGGAAGATTGCGAGAGTTTCCAAACATTCCTCTATGGAGCATCTGCGGTTCTGAGAGTTCTTCTGAGAGTTCTGAGAGCAGCCCATCACATCCAGATGAGAGTCATTGACCCTGCTCTGACCCCTCCTCCTCTCCATCATTCCTCTCTGACACCAAGGGACAAAAACAAGGTTCACGTGCCAAGTCAGGGGTTTAGAGGACGATGCTTAGGCCACATGTGTAGTGGATCTCCCCTAGCTCCTTATCCCGGGCCTGACAGTGGTGGCCCGGGATAGGGAGCTGCAGTGAGATGGACCTCAGCAGTGGATGGTGTTTGACCCCTATCATGCAGACAGCTACTCCTGCCAAAGTCCCAATTTTAGTTGTTGCTTCTATGTCTCATTGAAATTTAAATGTCCTTCTTGTTCGTTCCACAAGTCTTAGTAATATCCGTATTTGGCTTAAGTCTACTGGAAGAGTTCTATTATATTTTGACTATCATTTTGTTTTGATTTTGTCTAATTTCCATACTCAAAATGAGGGCACTAAAGCTACATCTTGTGCTTAAATTATTATTTTTGTTTGCTTATGTTTGTTTTGTTTGTCAGGGGCATGGGTATTTGTATATTTTCCTTAGTACGGATAATAAACTGCCAACTACTACAAACAAACCGGGTGGAGTTACACGCTGATTGCTGATGAAGTTCTTTGTTAGTACAATGATAACCTCTCAGAGTGAAGGCACTTTCTCCAATAGCTGGGCGGAGAGAAGAGTGTTTACCATCCATTAGCAATTTTTCCCCCCATAATTATTGTAATAGTCTACCTCTCTGTGGCCCAAACCTTTTGTTACGCCTTGGTTCCGGTCTTTTATTCTTCTGTTTTTAATCCTCTCCTGCTCAGCAGAATCTACTATTTTTTTTAAATTCTTTACTAATTGCAGTGGAGGCTGACTACAGGAAGAAAAGGAACATTTTTGTATATTTAATTGTGACCTCATCACGTCTGTTGCAGAGGATGCTGGATGAAGCAGAGTTGGGGATGAAAGGTGGAGAGGTGAATCAGTCCCTGACAGAAACCTTGTGGGGATGAAGAGTAGGCAACCTGTTCCCTTCGTCTTTGAATATTTAACATGAGAGAGAGAGAGAGAGAGAGAGAGAGAGAGAGAGAGAGAGAGAGAGAGAGAGAGAGAGAGAGAGAGAGAGAGAGAGAGAGAGAGAGAGAGAGAGAGAGAGAGAGAGAGAGAGAGAGAGAGAGAGAGAGAGAGAGAGAGAGAGAGAGAGAGAGAGAGAGAGAGAGAGAGAGAGAGAGAGAGAGAGAGAGAGAGAGAGAGAGAGAGAGAGAGAGAGAGAGAGAGAGAGAGAGAGAGAGAGAGAGAGAGAGAGAGAGTTTAATCAAGTGCCTTTGCTGGCAGATGGAACGCTTTCTGTTCTGATCCTGACAAATGAGTTGAACTTTGAATTTGCCAACTCCCCTGCAGCTGAAACGCCAGTCTTAACACAAGGTTTTCACTTTGCACTGAATGAGCTGTTTGCGTATGGTTTATTTCAATAACGCTGTGATATTTTGAGTAAGTTCGCTGGGTCTTTGTGCTATTTGGTGCATGCTAATTGGACATTTTAATTGGCACTGTCAGGGTCAGGTTGTGCACTTCAGAACTCCCCAGCTCTATAATGTCTGAAAACCTAATTGAAACTACAGATGAGAGCGAACCGTGGGGTAAATCGTTTCATGCCAAATTGCTGGCATTTGTTGGTCTCTGTCAGGAGTTGTTATTTTCTATGGAGGTCTTCATGTAGCTGTGGTCTATATATAAACCTGCCATTTGATAATCATCAGGGGCTAAGCTGCATACGCCATTGTCTCTCTATTTTATGCTCTAGTATTATAAGCAACATATTCCATTGCCTTGATGAGCAATGTGAAACGTCAAAATTGGAAGGGGTTTGTTTGTTTGTTTCATTGGGAACAGTTTCAAACATACTGTCAGAGATGGCACCTTGCATCCCACCTTTACTGATGTTACATCGCGTCTGTGTTTTATCAGGTTTTTACTGTGTTTGGAATGCGAAACGGGGGGAGGCCACGGGCGTTCTGTGAACTGAAATAAACAAGTGAATGAATTGCCTGTCAGTAGTTGATGGTGTGTCTCTGAGGCACAATGCCTATACTGTAAGCGTCAGGATCTTTGGGGTTAAAGCTATAACACAACTGTTCAACCTGGGATGAAGACATATTTACATAATGTGAGTAATCTTCCACTTACCCAATAATTGATCCATGGAGATGGGGAGATGTCTGAGTAAAGGTACATAGTATACAGTACATGCATATTATAATATAGCTAGAAGTAGCTGATACAGAGATGCAAACTACTGTAGTCGAAGAGAGGGAAACATTCACGCGGTGGGAATCACTGACACTTTTCTTAACTAGGACACTACATCTCTCTCTCTCATCTATAGTAAGATACAAGTACTCCCGTGTGGTATTACTGGCCTTGATATAAAGCAAACTGCACAGAGCACTCATAAATCAATGGTGAAGTAGGCTGTCCTGTTTTTTTTATTTTTTGTTTTTTTTAACACAATTCGTATAAGCAGGACTTTTACTCACTCACTTTATTCAAATGTTTTAATATGACCATATTTGTTGTAACTCAAGATATGCCGTAATAGATATGTAACTAATAAAGATAGATGATGAACTTAAGACATTAATGGGGATTTTGCTACCAGCAACCAGTCACATGAACCATAAACAATTTGATAAGTCTAATGGAGCATCATGCAAATGCCTTGTCTTGTCATACTGCAAGGGTCATCCCCCCCCTAAGTGCATTGAACTTTCCCATTATATATTCCCATCCCTGTACCGGAGTAATGAATAATGATACAGATTGTCAGCTATTCTAGTCCTTCTCCATCAACCAGTCCACGACTCCTTAATCTGTGTACCGTAGATAATGATCCATTAAGGGAAATCAATTTGGCTTCACTGATACAATTTAACACAGCAGTCAGCGGACACTATCTGTTGGTGTCTAGGAGTTTGATATCTCTCTGTGTGCTCAGTGTTAAATCATGATGAGGACTTGAGAGTATACCCATGTTTTACATTTTAGTCATTTAGCAGATGCTCTTATCCAGAGCAACTTACAGGGGCAATTAGGTTTAAGTGTCTTACTCAAGGGCACATCAACAGATTTGGTGACCTAGCTGGCTCGGGGATTCGAACCAGCAATCTTTCGGATACTGGGCCAACGCTCTTAACCGCTAGGCTACCTGTTTGACTCACTGGACAATGCTTATCCATGGAAAATGTACATGGGAATGGTAATCATCGGTAGACATCAGTGATATGTGGTATGATTTGATTATTGCTGCAGGTTCCAAATGGCTGGACTTGGACACTGTATGTCTGATGATCTTGTTTAGCAGATATAGTAGATTCAGTAATAAAGTGATACAGGGTTTTTAATTAGACTCACATTTTAATGTTAATGAGCAAATGGAATATTGTCAATATTGTTGATATTCTGTCATTATATGAGACTGTTTGTGTGGCAACCCAAGAGAGGTATTCCATCCTGACATTTAAAGCTTGTTATTTTCTCTATCTAATGTCTTTTTGCTGTCTCTTTCTCAGCCCTCACTAATGTGAAGCTATGGGCCATCGACCGCCAGTGTTTCCAGACCATTATGATGAGGACGGGCCTCATCAAACATGCCGAATACATGGAGTTTCTAAAGAGGTGGGCTCCTCTCTCGCTCTTTCCCTCTTGCTCTTTCCCTCTCGCTCTTTCCCTCTCACTCTTTCCCTCTCTTTCTCTCCCTCTCTTTCTCTCACTCTCTTTCTCTGTCCTCCACCTCCCCTGAGATGCCATTCGAGCGAGGACTGTCCCTGACAGTCACAGAATCATCTTCCCCCTCTTCCCATTTCCTGTCACTGATGTCTGGATGCATGTTCAAATGAGCATCAGGTGATTGTGCACTTCAGGTCTTTTACACTAAATCTATGTGTTACCACTTGGAACTGTTAAAACACCAGTTTATGGATCATTATCATACTATGTTTGATGTCACTGTCCTCTTTCTGTTCACACAGCTGAGTCTAATCCATGCTAACCCATTGGCTGAGACTTTACATATTGATTTCACATTTCCTACTTTCTCAGCTTCAGACCTGCCTTCTTTTAACTTTAAACATCGTTTTTGTGTTTAATATATAGTGGGCTTACCAATGGGTTTTCTGCTCTACAACAAACAGCATGACGTCCCTCTCAGACCAATACACTTACACACTACAATAGATGATGAAATCCCCCTTTTCCTCCAGTCTCCATAATGAAATAGGTAATTGAGGAAGAATGTTGCACCTATCTCTCATGCCAGAGCCCCAGCTGTGCCTTTTACTGGATGTTCTGGACCCGATGATGGTATCACATGCAGGGAAAGAGGAAATTGATTTGGATGAAGTTGGCTTTTAGTGGTAGAATAAGATGCCTTTCTCCCCACGCATTGGCAGCTACAGCCGACTGGTGCACAGGGGAGGAAGTCTCAAACAATCAATAAAGTCGTTTGACTTTTAATGGCTCGTGTCATGTGATCTCTGAAGATGCACTCAATTTGTAAGAAAAGATACCTTTTGTGTCACAATATTTGTGAGGTAGCTTCTGTCAGTGCATCTCTTCAATGTAGAATGTCAAATATCAAACGCATCAAACGCATCCATTTCTGAAGGAATAGTTTCCGTGGTAACAAGCAACAAGGTTTCGAAGAGACTCGGAAGTTGTCAAACTGCCAGATTGTGTGTGTTTGTTTGTGCCCTCGTATGCGTTCCCACATTTTTTTTTGTTGTTGTGCGTGCGTGCGTGTGTGTGTGTGACCGCCCACGTGTGACCGCCCACGTGTGAGTGAAGTCTCTCTCGTTGAGGAGAGAGCATGCCAGAGGTATGTAAATATCTTTGAATCTGCCAAGAAAGCCTTCTTGAGCTTCCTGGGAAGGCTTAGTATAATTGGAAGCTGCTCTCAGGCTCAAACCTTAAACTAAAACCCTGTCCACATGTGAACATTGAGCTGTGGCTTACGACTGTGGTGATTCTGCACAAACCTCGCCCCACTTCAGACGATGCTGGTCTTAGGGGAGGGTTAAAGCAGGCCCAGACGGCATCCCCAGCCGCGCCCTCAGAGCATGCGCAGACCAGCTGGCCGGTGTGTTTACGGACATATTCAATCAATCCCTATACCAGTCTGCTGTTCCCACATGCTTCAAGAGGGCCACCATTGTTCCTGTTCCCAAGAAAGCTAAGGTAACTGAGCTAAACGACTACCGCCCCGTAGCACTCACTTCCGTCATCATGAAGTGCTTTGAGAGACTAGTCAAGGACCATATCACCTCCACCCTACCTGACACCCTAGACCCACTCCAATTTGCTTACCGCCGAAATAGGTCCACAGACGATGCAATCTCAACCACACTGCACACTGCCCTAACCCACCTGGACAAGAGGAATACCTATGTGAGAATGCTGTTCATCGACTACAGCTCGGCATTCAACACCATAGTACCCTCCAAGCTCGTCATCAAGCCGAGACCCTGGGTCTCGACCCCGCCCTGTGCAACTGGGTACTGGACTTCCTGACGGGCCGCCCCCAGGTGCTGAGGGTAGGCAACAACATCTCCTCCCCGCTGATCCTCAACACGGGGGCCTCACAAGGGTGCGTTCTGAGCCCTCTCCTGTACACCCTGTTCACCCACGACTGCGTGGCCACGCACGCCTCCAACTCAATCATCAAGTTTGCGGACGACACAACAGTGGTAGGCTTGATTACCAACAACGAGGAGACGGCCTACAGGGAGGAGGTGAGGGCCCTCGGAGTGTGGTGTCAGGAAAATAACCTCACACTCAACGTCAACAAAACTAAGGAGATGATTGTGGACTTCAGGAAACAGCAGAGGGAACACCCCCCTATCCACATCGATGGAACAGTAGTGGAGAGGGTAGCAAGTTTTAAGTTCCTCGGCATACACATCACAGACAAACTGAATTGGTCCACTCACACTGACAGCGTCGTGAAGAAGGCGCAGCAGCGCCTCTTCAACCTCAGGAGGCTGAAGAAATTTGGCTTGTCACCAAAAGCACTCACAAACTTCTACAGATGCACAATCGAGAGCATCCTGGCGGGCTGTATGACCGCCTGGTACGGCAACTGCTCCGCCCTCAACCGTAAGGCTCTCCAGAGGGTAGTGAGGTCTGCACAACGCATCACCGGGGGCAAACTACCTGCCCTCCAGGACACCTACACCACCCGATGTTACAGGAAGGCCATAAAGATCATCAAGGACATCAACCACCCGAGCCACTGCCTGTTCACCCCGCTATCATCCAGAAGGCGAGGTCAGTACAGGTGCATCAAAGCTGGGACCGAGAGACTGAAAAACAGCTTCTATCTCAAGGCCATCAGACTGTTAAACAGCCACCACTAACATTGAGTGGCTGCTGCCAACACATTGTCATTGACACTGACCCAACTCCAGCCACTTTAATAATGGGAATTGATGGGAAATTATGTAAATATATCACTAGCCACTTTAAACAATGCTACCTTATATAATGTTACTTACCCTACATTATTCATCCCATATGCATACGTATATACTGTACTCTATATCATCGACTGCATCCTTATGTAATACATGTATCACTAGCCACTTTAACTATGCCACTTTGTTTACTTTGTCTACATACTCATCTCATATGTATATACTGTACTCAATACCATCTACTGTATGCTGCCCTGTACCATCACTCATTCATATATCCTTATGTACATATTCTTTATCCCCTTACACTGTGTATAAGACAGTAGTTTTGGAATTGTTAGTTAGATTACTTGTTGGTTATCACTGCATTGTCGGAACTAGAAGCACAAGCATTTCGCTACACTTGCATTAACATCTGCTAACCATGTGCTAACCATCAAATAAAATTTGATTTGATTTGAAGCACGTGCGAGAATTGGTATGCCACCACAGCTGTGCCTATATACATACGCCTGTGAAATTAATGTACCTGTTTTATCTTCTCTCTCTTTAGTCAGTCATACAGATTCCACTCTTTCATGCAACCTGCTGTGCTGGCTTTTACATGGATTCTGCATACATGCTCTGCTAGTGCATTGGTCTTTTGGATTACTTAAAGAGATAGATAGACAACAGAGGGAGTATTGATGATGAGAACCTTGTGAATAAACCGTATGTATCAGTTGTGACCGATGCTTTGTGAGTCATAAAGCACCACCGCACCTAGTTCTGTTCACCAGGCCGAGAACAGCATGACCTGTTGGCTTCACCTTCTGGCTGAACTTTCCATAATAGCTAACTCTCACTCCCTCTCCCCAACAGTGTTCCAACATTCCAAGGCCTTTCAGAAGAAATACTCAGCAAGCTAGCCGATGTTATGGAAGAGGTGAGTTTCCAAGGTGTCCTGCTTGAACTTAGCGGTGTTCGTGGCAATGGTGATTTACGTCTATTTCATTGACTGTGTAATTGAGCAATTCTTTTATGAACCACATCATTACATAATGACGAATTGATGGCCTGGAAAACTCCTAAGGATTATTATACTGTGAATATTCACACTTTAAAATAGTTCTGGAAATGTAACTAAACTGCAATTTGTAGTCATTGCAATGTTCATACTAGTGGCAAGGGTTTTCAGGTCTCATGTCCTGGGCTGACAGAGCCATTTTAATTGATTTGAGGTCTCATCTGTAGACAGTAGCTCACCAGACACAACCTGAGGTAAAAACTCACTGACAACCTCTAACCTCTGGTCTGACAACCTCTGGTCTGACAACCTCTGGTCTGACAATCTCTGGTCTGCAATAATATCTGTGTATAATTAGGAGACCACGTGACATGACCAGGAAGAATATCCAAATTCGACTATAACCAGAGCCCAGATTTACAGTATTCCTAGTCAGGTCACATGGTCAGGTCCCTCTGATCAGAATATCAGAATGCTATCAACAGTGTGTCTAGTTTCTTGTTGTTAACTCTAAATGACCTCTTGCCGTAGATCTATGAGTAAGAGGGAACAATTATAGTTGTAATCCCAACCTCAGAGCAGATCGCTAAGCCTCTTACTATTTACTGGCATGCTGATGGTTCCCAAAACTGTGGTAAGTGGTCCTCGGGACCACTCGAGCATCTCAGACATATTACATTAGGTATGCAAAAATGTATCTCTACTGTCTTTCGACCTCCAATTTTTAAGCTAGTTAATTTCAGAACAAGTAAATGAGCTCTCTGATGTTCGTTTTTAATTGGATGACTTGACCTCCAGTATCTTGTTTCCAAAGTTTCCAAAGAACATTTGGTAATGAAAACCACATAAATACAATTACGGCATGCTTTCTCTATCAAAGTCAAATGAAGTATTAGCACAAAAATCACAGGGGGATTTCTTCTTCTTTTTTGTATTTAAAAAAAATGTAACCTTTTATGTAACTAGACAAGTCAATTAAGAACAAATTCTTATTTACAATGACGACTTACCCCGGCCAAACCCAGACGACACTGGGTCAATTGTGCGCTGCCCTATGGGACTCCCTATCACAGCCGGATGTGATGCAACCTGGAATCAAATACATGTCATGGTTATCTTAGTGTATTGGATCAATAGAGGATTGGCTCCATTACGAACACACAGCCTTATTTCTAAACCAACCAATAGAATGTATCTTGCCATGTTTTGTTTGTTAAAGTGTTTTTCATTGGCACCAACTGCTGCTTCTGAGTCACCCTGACTTCCACAGCCCTTAAAGAACCACAAAGGAATTACATGCGAAGGGCAAACACAAGTCTGAGTTATACTTCATATGATGAAACAGTATTTGGGGTTGCAGTCATATCACAATCGTACAATCCACTCCATAGTTCCCTAGGTGTTTCAGATGCATACAACTCGAATGTATATTCTGTTTCCATGTTCAGACACAGAATGCCCTATTGGTTACCAAGACACTATCCCTCGAACTGACTGAAATAAAACATGAGGAAAACCCAGAATGTTCAACCAGTTGAGAGCATTGAGCTCCAAAGGGGGCTGATGATAAATGCGCGGCCATGCAACGTGGTGGAGTTGGGTTACCCTGTAGGAGTGGGAGCGGGGGCTCTTCCCAGGCATGAAGTGCCCAGGGCAGGCCAACCTCTCCCCTCAGGCTTCCTCTCTGATCCCCCTTCCTCTACAGTAATCCTGCCTGCTCGGTCTCTGCAGATAACCCACGCCTGCTGGCTTACTGCGAATGTGTGTGTATGTGTGCTTGCATGTGTGTGCGGGTGCGATTAGTTAAAGAGTGGACACATCCCCAGAATACGCTAGAATCAATCAGACCTAATGCACCTGCAGAACGATCAAAGAATGGTATTCAGCATGGAACAATACAATGCAGACAATCTCCTTGCCCAGTTTGTTTGTTGTCATGGTGATTTGCCTAGACATGAAAATGTGATTGTAAAAATGGCATATTGCTAATTGCGCAGTTATCAGTCGTTCCTTATTGAACCTCAGTGTTAACACCATCCTCTCTGGATGTGTGCTGTGTTGTGCCTCGAACTACAGTAGTGTTTAGCTTCAGTGTTTCCCGAAAGAATATACAGGCATTGTACTAACATCAGGCTCAGAGATGGTATTTACCTTGATTTACACCAGGAAACTCAGTGGTGAAGGTTACAAATGAGAACATTCGGGAACCTCAGGCAAACCCACTTACCAACAACATCTGTGATGCGTGGCATTTCAGTGAAGACTCTGAGATGTTTCTCATTACTTGCTGTCACTCATCATTTCAGTCGGAAATCTGCAAAGATCTATCTATGTGAATCCAGAGGAGTGTTGTAGCGTGTGTCAGTGCGTGGAGGCAACTAATTCAAGTGGTAATGTTTTCCTCCAAAAGATGTGATGTGGAGGCTTCTTTGTGACATGGGGGCTGGATTATGGAACAAGCTCCTAGAGCCTTGCAGTGTAGGACAAGGAAAATGCTACTGTAGGAGCAGAACACCAAAGGCATGATAACTGGAGAATCTACTTTAGACCACAACTACAGGGGAATCCCCTGGGTGTACAGTGTGGCCAGTGGCTAGTATAATCAGAAGACATTTTGTTTGTACAAAACGGCATCGTTTTTTTTCTTACATCGTCTTCACACTTAGTTTAAGTGACAGGCGCAATAAGAGCCTTTGACAGCACCCCATCTACCAGTTCATTCACAGTTCACCCTCCTATGGTGTTACTCTGAAACGGATGACAGGCTCCTCAAGCACACTGGGAAGAGAAACAAACTCATTGCGAGCCATATCAGCTGTAACAGAACAGCAGAGTAGGTCTTGGATTCTCATTCCACATGCAAATAAAAGGAGACTGGGGCAACCAAGTAAGAAAGTAACTGATTCTTGTCAAATGAAAGTGATAGATACGTAAAGTCAAGGAGTAATTGAGTGTTGTGGAGCAGAATGTTCTGTGTTTTGCCAGGGCACCGTTTCATCATGGCACTTCCTCTCTTTTAATGACTTGCCAATTACATCATGAGAAATATCCACTACCTCCACTCCAAGACTACTGTTTGATGTTTAGCCACCATTCACAATGAAAATAAAATCTTAAGATTCTCCTGGTAAGTTATAACTTTTTAAAACTCAACACGTGAATTACTTCTCAACTCATCTTTGAAACTGCGACTCAAAAGATGGCGGGATGTTTTAAGCAGTTTGCACCAGTCTTATATTTATGCTATGTAGTTTAGCTACTGTATGGGGACAAGTCTATCTATCTAAACGTCCCTTTTTCAGGACCCTGTCTTTCAAAGATAATTCGTAAAAATCCAAATACCTTCACAGGTCTTCATTGTAAAGGGTTTAAACACGGTTTTTCATGCTTGTTCAATGAACCATAAACAATTAATGAACATGCACCCGTGGAACGGTCGTTAAGACACTAACAGCTTACAGACTGTAGGCAATTAAGGTCACAGTTATGAAAACTTAGGACACTAAAGAGGCCTTTCTACTGACTCACCAAAAGAAAAACACCAAAAGAAAGATGCCCAGGGTCCCTGCTTATCTGCGTGAATGTGCATTAGGCATGCTGCAAGGAGACATGAGGACTACAGATGTGGCCAGGATCGTCCTCGCAGTGGCAGACCACGTGTAACAACACCTGCACAGGATCGGTACATCCGAACATCACACCTGCGGGACAGGTACAGGATGGCAACAACAACATCCCAAGTTACACCAGGAACGCACAATCCCTCCATCAGTGCTCAGACTGTCCACAATAGGCTGAGAGAGGCTGGACTGAGGGCTTGTAGGCCTGTTGTAAGGCAGGTCTTCACCAGAAATCACCGGCAACAACGTCGATCTGTGGGCACAAACCCACCATCGCTGGACCAGACAGGACTGGCAAAAAGTGCTCTTCACTGATGAGTCACGGTTTTGTCTCACCAGGGGTGATGGTCGTACTGCTCGTTCTGTGCATGATTTTCTGCGAGACAGGAATGTCAGTGTTCTGCTATGGCCAGCGAAGAGCCCGGATCTCAATCCCATTGAGCAAGTCTGGGACCTGTTGGATCGGAGGGAGAGGGCTAGGGCCATTCCCCCCAGAAATGTCCGGGAACTTGCAGGTGCCTTGGTGGAAGAGTGGAGTAACATCTCACAGCAAGAACTGCCAAATCTGATGCAGTCCATGAGGAGGAGATGCACTGCAGTACTTAACGCAGCTGGTGGCCACACCAGATACTGACTGTAACTTTTGATTTTGACCCCCCCTTTGTTCAGGGACACATTATTCAGTTTCTGTTAGTCACACGTCTGTGGAACTTGTTCAGTTTATGTCTCAGTTGTTGAATCTTGTTATGTTCATACAAATATTTGCACATGTTAAGGTTGCTGAAAATAAATGCAGTTGACAGCGAGAGGACGTTTCTTTTTTTTCTGAGTTTACTACTCATTGGAATGCCCATTCCTTAGCAGAAACCGCTCTAGACACAGGGGGTTTATTTTAATTTGGGAGAAAGAAAAACAAAGTCTGGGTCAGCCCAAAAAGCAATGTTCCCTTTAAATTAGCTATTGATTTTTGTTCTTCTCCGTCTTCATGGATTTTTCCCATGCAGTTTCAATGAATTCTGTTGCCATTTTCTTCCAAGCCTAAAAATATACTCAAGCAGAGAAATAAACGAGAAAGCGCTGTTGAAAGACAGTTCCCCTTTGTCACTGCTGATGAATGATCCTCTCGACCTACTCTAACTGGTAAATAAATACTGACTAGGATAAACACTCTTTACTCTAACAAATAAATTGGTGAGCTGTGTTTGTTTAACATCGTTTACTGTACAGTCATTCCAGAGCTGGAGAAACATATAGTATACACAGTACCATGGTGCCTGGTATGAAGAAACATATAGTATACACAGTACCATGGTGCCTGGTATGAAGAAACATATAGTATACACAGTACCATCGTGCCTGGTATGTAGGAACATATATTATACACAGTACCATGGTGCCTTGTATGAAGAAACATATAGTATACACAGTACCATGGTGCCTGGTATGAAGAAACATATAGTATACACACTACCATGGTTCATTGTATGAAGAAACATATAGTATACACAGTACCATGGTTCATTGTATGAAGAAACATATAGTATACACAGTACCATGGTTCATTGTATGAAGAAACATATAGTATACACAGTACCATGGTGCCTAGTATGTAGGAACATATATTATACACAGTACCATGGTGCCTTGTATGAAGAAACATATAGTATACACAGTACCATGGTTCATTGTATGAAGAAACATATAGTATACACAGTACCATGGTGCCTAGTATGTAGGAACATATATTATACACAGTACCATGGTGCCTTGTATGAAGAAACATATAGTATACACAGTACCATGGTGCCTTGTATGAAGAAACATATAGTATACACAGTACCATGGTGCCTTGTATGAAGAAACATATAGTATACACAGTACCATGGTGCCTTGTATGAAGAAACATATATTATACACAGTACCATGGTGCCTGGTATGAAGAAACATATAGTATACACAGTACCATGGTGCCTGGTATGAAGAAACATATAGTATACACAGTACCATGGTGCCTGGTATGAAGAAACATATAGTATACACAGTACCATGGTGCCTGGTATGAAGAAACATATAGTATACACAGTACCATGGTGCCTGGTATGAAGAAACATATAGTATACACAGTACCATGGTGCCTGGTATGAAGAAACGTATAGTATACACAGTACCATGGTGCCTGGTATGAAGAAACATATAGTATACACAGTACCATGGTGCCTGGTATGAAGAAACGTATAGTATTCACAGTACCATGGCGCCTGGTATGAAGAAACATATAGTATACACAGTACCATGGTGCCTGGTATGAAGAAACATATAGTATACACAGTACCATGGTGCCTGGTATGAAGAAACGTATAGTATACACAGTACCATGGTGCCTGGTATGAAGAAACATATAGTATACACAGTACCATGGTGCCTGGTATGAAGAAACGTATAGTATACACAGTACCATGGCGCCTGGTATGAAGAAACATATAGTATACACAGTACCATGGTGCCTGGTATGAAGAAACATATAGTATACACAGTACCATGGCGCCTGGTATGAAGAAACATATAGTATACACAGTACCATGGTGCCTGGTATGAAGAAACATATAGTATACACAGTACCATGGTGCCTGGTATGAAGAAACATATAGTATATACAGTACCATGGTGCCTGGTATGAAGAAACATATAGTATACACAGTACCATGGTGCCTGGTATGAAGAAACATATAGTATACACAGTACCATGGTGCCTGGTATGAAGAAACATATAGTATACACAGTACCATGGTGCCTGGTATGAAGAAACATATAGTATAAACAGTACCATGGTGCCTGGTATGAAGAAACATATAGTATACACAGTACCATGGTGCCTGGTATGAAGAAACGTATAGTATACACAGTACCATGGTGCCTGGTATGAAGAAACATATAGTATACACAGTACCATGGTGCCTGGTATGAAGAAACATATAGTATTCACAGTACCATGGTGCCTGGTATGAAGAAACATATAGTATACACAGTATCATGGTGCCTGGTATGAAGAAACTGTACAGTATCAAGAATGTTAACAATGCAGATATGAATCATGGTGGTATCAAACCCCCCAAAATCATACGATGGATGTGTGTCCAAGCAGGCAGCAGTTGAATTGGGAGTAAGAGGTTTATTTTTAATTCCAGACATCTGGGCTTGGTCAGCTAGGGGAGTGGGCGGCCATTCCCCGTTCCCACACTGTTCTGTTCTGGCCCATACAGAGCAGAGCATGTCAATAGTTCACTGTTTTCCATCTGATGTGTGAGGGTAATTAAGCAGCTACAGGTGTAGAATCAACATTTGATCGCACTGTTGCAGGAGAACTTTCTTGCATTGCAGGAAATGTAAAACTTGTGGTGTATTTGAGGTTTAATCCACACAATAATTCACATTTCCTTTTGCTGCGGGATTATTTTTCTGCTTTAGCAAACTGGCTCAAATTAAGATGCTACACCTGTATCACCAATCGATGGGTGGCAGACGGGTCACATGCTAAACTAAAGAGGAATGAAAAAGGAATGTTACCACAACCTGTCAATCATCATTGAATACAAAAGATTGGAAATAATGCAATCAATTTATTATTTACATAAATTACAGGCCATGATTTCCCCTTGATAAGCCTGCCCATTATACCAAGGAATCTCATTTCCGATTTATGACCCTTCCCTTCACTCCATCTTTATTGAAATGGTTCTGCTGTCTATTTTAAATGAATATGGCGGCTTCGAGCTCCAGTTGATCTCTTTCTTCTTGAGGCATGAAAAGTCAAAGTTATTGGTTATTACCAATCCATAAAAACCTGCTATTATCTACTCTTAACCTCAGACCTATTTATCTATCATGGCTAATGTACTTTTATTTGAACACAATCATCCCTACTGTGTTTCATTATACCTTCCACCAAAGTCCGCTTAATCTAGTGCTACCTGTATAGGAGCTCAGTTGACTTCCTGCCACAACCGAACAGTGGGAAAAGAGCAGCTAAGCCATGTCTGGAGTCCTATAGCCTGGGGGACCTGACTCTGAGCTGTTGCTGTGTGCTTTTCTTCCTCCCCGGCCTACAAAGAGGTGTAATGAGTTCGCACTCCGGAAATATATTGCATAAAGCTTACTTCATTATTCATTACTTTCTTCTTTCTTTTTTTTTTAACTGCGTCATGGATTGATCACACAGACGTTTCGCCTTTACAGCCTTCTTCAGTGTCTAGGTACAATTTATTTTCATTCAAAACAGCATTTGTAAAGAAATACAGTTGAGCAGCAGGTGCTTCTAATCAGGGTGGCCACTCATCGGCCAATCAGGGACGTGGCTTTTCTGGTCTACCTGTATACAAATTAGTTGCGAAGAGATACAGGAACATAGGGGAGCGGTGCACGAAGGCCAACTCAAAAATCAATCGGCGCAGGTGTTCGCTCATCTAAATACCTCACATCAATTCATGAGATAGCCCCCACAATGTACATCAGAAAAAAGCCCATTCATAAATATGTGGGGCCAACTCATAAACGTTATGCAACATCTGATATGGACAGTGTTCTTATAACAGTCTAAATGTGGCTTATAGGATGGAGGTGAAATCTATTCTCCATTCAAACCGTGTGGAGATACAGAATGTAATGTATATATCCACATGGCTTCTCTTTGGAGTCATTTGTTGTCATAGTTACCTCCCCTAAGTGGTGGGTATACTTTTTCAATCAAGACGCAACGCAATTCATTCATAGAATGTTCTCCTGCTCTATAAAGCATCTCGCAGCTGGCGAGGTGAAATCTTGACGTCTAAGAGCAGATTTACGTTCTCCAAGATGTACTTTCAAGGTGCGAGATTAAAATAACCCAAATGAAATGTCCGGAAGGGAACTCTGAGGGTAGTCCCTGATTGGTCCTTTAGAACTGCTCAGTGATACACAATAGTACCCGTCAGGGGGAGAATGAAGGACAACATAAATGATATGTTAACAGAACATGAAATGAAAAGGCTCCGAGTTGATTTTACTTATCACCCAGCAGTAGATGTTAAAATGTCTCTCCTTCTTCCTTCTTCATCTGAACACATCTGAGCAGAGGGAAGGGGGGTAATGATCGGAAACATGTCACTGCTTGAAAGGGAAACACTTCACATAGGAGCCCTGCTGCCAAGGTCTGATGTGAAGCAGAAGCAGCCATATATCTCTGTTTCAGTCCCAGTCTGATAAATGCAGGCTGTTTCATTCAGAAAAAAGAGAATGTATCATTTTTAACATCACAAACTGATATTGATGTCATTCGTGTCTTCTTTGGTCTTGTTTATCAGCACATGGTCTGTGTACACAGTGAATTGATTTTCCTAACTGCTATTCTGCATTGGGGCAACTGGTGGTGATTCAACATGGTAGTTGGTTGCCTGACAGAGGCCTGTCCTCAGCCAGACCTCTTCGTCCAGTTCAGGGCGGTGCTGAGTGACACTTCTCTTCCTCTCCTTACAGACGCACTACGGGGACGGGGAGTACATCGTCAGACAAGGAGCCAGAGGGGACACCTTCTTCATCATCAGCAAGGGGAAGGTGAGGGAGGACACCATCAACATCATGTAGACCAACCATTCAATTTTATGAAGAGAGGTGCATGTATTAATGGCAGAGGTGCATGGCGTCAGTGGGGCTAGCCAAGGAATGTCTGCTATGGTGATTACAGTAGAGGTTAGTGCAATGTCATTAAGAGGTGATCTTATCCTCCTGAGGGTATATGCTCAATTTGTCATGGAACTCCCTGCCGTTAAATCGGAATTGTTGCTATTTTAAGCTGTCTTTCCCCTTCCGTGTGGGTTTCGGAATGAGGCCCCTCTATTAAAGCATTGAATGACTGCTGATCTCTTTTCTGACAGGTTAATGTCACCAGGGAGGATTTGCCCAATGACATGCCTGTGTACCTGCGAGCCCTGGGCAAAGGAGACTGGTTTGGGGAGAAAGCCCTGCAGGGGTATGTTGATTTATTTCTGAAAAGGCCATAAAGATTTTTCAATACTGAGTGAAACCTACTTCTTTCCAATCTCCTCCAGATATAGTATGTAAGTGATTGGAATATGTAATACCGGTATGTAACACCCCATTCTGCACATTCAGTCCAAGATCACTTCATCGGGACCAAGTGGAAAGTAGGAGAGTAAAAGAGAGATGGAGGGAGAGTTTGAGAAAGAGGGTTCGGATAAGAGTGAAGAGGTGATCAGGCCACCACACTGTGTGTCTATCATAGTGAAGAGCCCCACCATGTCTGAACAGTCAGCAGCCTCTCTCAGATCACACTTAAGGGAAAGTCACCCCACATTTCAGCTTTTCACATATTACAATTCCCCCGCTGTTGCATATTGTTAACCTGTTAGAGGCCATGGAGGGAGGCACTATTGCTGAAGAGATTGTATTGTGGAAGAGAGGTCGTATGGAAAAAGTCAGATCAGTTGATCAAGTGGTGTGTATTATGAAGTACTGCATCACATTTGATGTAAAGTTATGCAAGTATCATCAAATCAAGATCAAATGTATTTATATAGCCCTTCCTACATCAGCTGATATCTCAAAGTGCTGTACAGAAACCCAGCCTAAAACCCCAAACAGCAAGCAATGCAGGTGTTGAAGCACGTTGGCTAGGAAAAACTCCCTAGAAAGGCCAAAACCGAGGAAGAAACCTAGAGAGTAACCAGGCTATGAGGGTTGGCCAGTCCTCTTCTGGCAGAACATGGCCCAGATGTTCAAATGTTCATAAATGACAAGCATGGTCAAATAATAGGTCTGGGATAGGTAGCACGTCCGGTGAACAGGTCAGGATTCCATAGCCGCAGCAGCACGGCCAGGTGGACTGGGGACAGCAAGGAGTCATCATGCCAGGTAGTCCTGAGGCATGGTCCTAGGGCTCAGGTCCTCCGAAAGAGAAAATTAGAGAGAGCATACTTAAATTCACACAGGACACCGGATAAGACAGGAGAAGTACTCTGACACATAAACTACTGCAGCATAACTACTGGCCCCATCCGATGATACCCCCAGACAGGGCCAAACAGGAAGGATATAACCCCACCCACTAGAGGGATATCTTCAACCACCAACTTACCATCCTGAGACAAGGCCGAGTACAGCCCACAAAGATCTCCACCACGGCACAACACAAGGGGGGCGCCAACCCAGACAGGAAGATCACACTAGTGACTCAACCCACTGAAGTGACGCACCCCTCCTAGGGACGACATGAAGAGCACCAGATATGTTCATCAAAAGAGAGATCAGGGTCCAGAGTAACACAGAGGTCCTTCACAGTTTTATTTGAGACGACTGTACAACCATTAAGATTAATTGTCAGATTCAAAACAGAAGATCTCTTTGTTTCTTGGGATCTAGAATAAGCATCTCTGTTTTGTCCGATTTTAAAAGTAGAACGTTTGCAGCCATCCACTTCCTTATGTCTGAAACACAGGCTTCAAGCAAGGGCAATTTTGGGGCTTCACCATGTTTCATTGAAATGTACAGCTGTGTGTCATCCGCATAGCAGTGAAAGTTAACATTATGTTTTCGAATGACATCCCCAAGAGGTAAAATATATATTGAAAACAATAGTGGTCCTAAAACGGACCCTCGAGGAACACCGAAATTTACAGTTGATTTGTCAGAGGACAAAACATTCACAGAGACAAACTGATATATTTCCGACAGATAAGATCTAAAGCAGGCCAGAACCTGTCCGTATAGACCAATTTGGGTTTCCAATCTCTCCAAAAGAATGTGGTGATTGATGGTATCAAAAGCAGCACTAAGGTCTAGGAGCACGAGGACAGATGCAGAGCCTCGGTCTGTTGCCATTTACCACCTTCACAAGTGCAGTCTCAGTGCTTTGATGGGGTCTAAATCCAGACTGAAGCCATTTCATATACATTGTTTATCTTCAGGAAGGCAGTGAGTTGCTGCGCAATAGCCTTTTCTAAAAAATTTGAGAGGAATGGAAGATTCAATATAGGCCGATAGTTTTTAAATATTTTCTGGGTCAAGGTTTGGCTTTTTCAAGAGAGGCTTTATTACTGCCACTTTTAGTGAGTTTGGTACACATCCGGTGGATAGAGAACCGTTTGTTATGTTCAACATAGGAGGGCCAAGCACAGGAAGCAGCTCTTTCAGTAGTTTAGTTGGAATAGGGTCTAGTATGCAGCTTGAATGTTTAGAGGCCATGATTATTTTCATCATTGTGTCAATAAAACACTTGAGTGTCTCTCTTGATCCTAGGTCCTGGCAGAGTTGTGCAGACTCAGGACAACTGGGCTTTGAAGGAATTTGCAGATTTAAAGAGGAATCCGTAATTTGCTTTCTAATAATCATGGTCTTTTCCTCAAAGAAGTTCATTAATTTATTACTGCTGAAGTGAAAGCCATCCTCACTTGTGGAATGCTGATGTTTAGTTAGCTTTGCGACAGTATCAAAAATAAATTTCAGATTGTTCTTATTTTTCTCAATTAAGTTGGAAAAATAGGATGATCGAGCAGCAGTAAGGGCTCTTCGATACTGCACGGTACTGTCTTTCTAAGCTAGTCGGAAGACTTCTAGTTTGGTGTGGCGCCATTTCCATTCCAATTTTCTGGAAGCTTGCTTCAGAGCTTGGGTATTTTCTGTATACCAGGGAGCTAGTTTCTTATGAGAAATGTTTTGAATTTTTAGGGGTGCAACTGCATCTAGGGTATTACGCAAGGTTAAATTGAGATCCTCAGTTAGGTGGTTAACCTATTTTTGTCCTCTGATGTCATTGGGTAGGCAGAGGGAGTCTGGAAGGGCATCAAGGAATCTTTGTGTTGTCTGTGAATTTATAGCACGACTTTTGATGCTCCTTGATTGGGGTCTGAGCAGATTATTTGTTGCAATTGCAACAAATGTAATAAAATGGTGGTCCGATATTCCAGGATTATGACGAAAAACATTAAGATCCACAACATTTATTCCACGGGACAAAACTAGGCCCAGAGTATGACTGTGGCAGTGAGTAGGTCCAGAGACATGTTGGACAAAACCTACTGAGTCGATGATGGCTCCGAAAGCCTTTTGGAATGGGTCTGTGGACCTTTCCATTTGAATATTAAAGTCACCAAAAATGTGAATATTATCTGCTATGACTACTAGGTCCGATAGGAATTCAGGGAACTCAATGAGGAACGATGTATATGGCCCAGGAGGCCTGTAAACAGTAGCTATAAAAAGTGATTGAGGAGGCTGCATAGATTTCATGACTAGAAGCTCAAAAGACGAAAAACTTTTTTTTTTTGTAGATTGAAATTTGCTATCGTAAATGTTAGCAACACCTCCGCCTTTGCGGAATGCACGTGGGATGTGGTCACTAGTGTAACCAGGAGGTGAGGCCTCATTTAACACAGTAAATTCATCAGGCTTAAGCCATGTTTCAGTCAGGCCATTCACATCAAGATTATGATCAGTGATTAGTTCATTGACTATAATTGCCTTTGAAGTAAGGGATCTAACATTAAGTAGCCCTATTTTGAGATATGAGGTATCACGATCTCTTTCAATAATGACCGGAATGGAGGAGGTCTTTATCCTCGTGAGATTGCTAAGGCAAACACCGCCATGTTTAGTTTTGCCCAACCCAGGTCGAGGCACAGATACGGTCTCAATGGGGATAGCTGAGCTGACTACACTGACTGTGCTATAGTGGCAGACTCCACTAAGCTGGCAGGCTGGCTAACAGCCTGCTGCCTGGCCTGCACCCTATTTCATTGTGGAGTTAGAGCCCTGTCTATGTTGGTAGATACGATGAGAGCACCCCTCCAGCTAGGATGGAGTCCGTCACTCCTCAGCAGGCCAGGCTTGGTCCTGTTTGTGGGTGAATCCCAGAAAGAGGGCCAATTATCTACAAATTCTATCTTTTGGGAGGGGCAGAAAACAGTTTTCAACCAGCGATTGAGTTGTGAGACTGCTGTAGAGCTCATCACTCCCCCTAACTGGGAGGGCCTACTTTATGTGAGATACAGTACAGATGAAAGACAAAAGGAAAAATGTGTCCTCAAATTGTGTTTATACTCTTTGTTTGTGATGGTTTCATCTCACTGTGTTAACCTAACAAAAGCTTTTCCCTTAGCATGACAGCGTCTTGTTGTCCATTCTTCTCTGTACTTTTATAGCTGTGGAACAATGCTATTTAGGTCATTGGTCCTAAGGTGTAGAAAGCAGCAGCTATCACACTGATTAGAACAGTCTATCAATGAAGACCTGGGGCTCCTTCTTTCACTCAGTCAGTCAGTCATTGAGTCAGTGTGGTGTGAGGACAGTTATCCAAGATGGCGTAGCAGTCGGACATGTGTTTTGTCTTCTCCCTTGTAAATATAATTTTCCTCTGTTTTTTTTTCTTGTGTATATTTTAATCTCACTTTCCATGTACGGACTGAATATACTCTCCTGCAACCCGCCTCACCCAATGTGGTACGGTACGGTATCTGCTATCTTTATACTTTAGAACCGGAACTAGCTAACTAGCTACTAGGTAGCCACTGCTAGTGTTCTTCACCATGAACTCGGACACCAGCCAGCCTCAGCTTGGTCAATACCTGCCATTCTGCACAGAGCGATATTCTTTTTCTCTACCATATCTCCGGATTCCTACCGCAAGTCCTGAACCTTTACACCGGATCATCGCATCTAGCTAGCTGCTATCCGAGTGTCTACTCCTGGCTAACGTCTCTGTCCCGAAGCACCAGTTAGCCTTGTGCGAGCCTCGAGTAAAGCCCATCTCCCGGCTAGCCAAAGAGGTCCACCAGCTAATTCTTGGGCTACAATACCTCTTTTTCCATTTGACCTGGACCCTTTACTTCCGACACAGAGCTCCCCGATCCATCACGACTGGTCTGCCGACGTAACCGTCTGAGGTGGTTTCAACAGGCTCTTCCGTTGCGACATCGCTGAAGGCCCTTCTGCTAGCCTCGGCCCGCTAGCTGTCTGAATTGCCGTGTCTCAGCTCGCCTAGTGTAGTAGCGACTACTGAATCGACTCACCTATTGCTACTCATTGGACCTTATGATCACTCGGCTACACATGCCTCTCCCTAATGTCAATATGCCTTGTCTATTGCTGTTTTGGTCAGTGATTATTGTCTTATTTCACTGTAGAGCCCCCAGCCCTGCCCAATATGCCTTAGATAGCCCTTTTGTTCCACTGGTGCTTCTAGAGACAAAACCTCTCTCATCGTCACTCAATGCCTAGGTTTACCTCCACTGTACTCACATCCTACCATACCCTTGTCTGTACATTATGCCTTGAATCTATTCTTCCACGCCCAGAAATCTGAAATCGTTTACTCTCTGTTCCGAACGCACTAGACGGCCAGTTCTTATAGCCTTTAGCCATACCCTTATCCTACTCCTCCTCTGTTCCTCTGGTGATGTAGAGGTTAACCCTGGCCCTGCAGCCCCCAGCACCACTCCCATTCCCCAGGCGCTCTCATTAGTTGACTTCTGTAACTGTAAGCCTTGGTTTTATGCATGTTAACATCAGAAACCTGCTCCCTAAGTTTGTTTTATTCACTGCTTTAGCACACTCCGCCAACCCTGATGTCCTAGCTGTGTCTGTATCCTGGCTTAGGAAGAGCACCAAAAATCCTGAAATTTCCATCACCAACTACAACATTTTCCGACAAGATAGAACTGCCAAAGTGGGTGGAGTTAGCCTGCAGAGTTCTGTCATACTATCCAAGTCTGTGCCCAAACAATTTGAGCTCCTACTAATCCACCATTCCAGAAACAAGTCTCACTGTTGCCACTTGTTATACTACTCAGACCCCAGCTGTGCCCTGGACACCATATGTGAATTGATTGCCCCCCATCTATCTTCAGAGTTTGTACTGTTAGGTGACCTCAACTGGGATATTCTTAACAGCCCGGCCATCCTACAATCTAAGATAGATGCCCTCAATCTCACACAAATGATCAATTAACCTACCAGGTACAACCCTAAATCCGTAACCATGGGCACCCTCTTAGATATCATCCTGACCAACTTGCCCTCAAAATGCACCTCTGCTGTCTTCAACCAGGATTTCAGCAATCACTGCCTCATTGCCTGGGTCCGTAATGGGTCCACAGTCAAACGACCACCCCTCATCACTGTCAAACGCTCCCTAAAACACTTCAGCGAGCAGGCCTTTCTAATCGACCTGGACCAGGTATCCTGGAAGGATATTGACATCATCCTGTCAGTAGAGGATG
Organism: Oncorhynchus keta; assembly: GCF_023373465.1. NCBI lineage: Eukaryota > Metazoa > Chordata > Actinopteri > Salmoniformes > Salmonidae > Oncorhynchus > Oncorhynchus keta. The sequence goes on along the minus strand of NC_068444.1, from coordinate 36,531,376 downwards.
CCTGGTTGTTCTTTCAAAGTGCTTTCCTCACCATCTTAAATAAGCATGCCATGTAATGTAGAACTGAGAACAGATATAGCCTGCCATTGTGTATATTGGGTATATTGTGTATATTGGTTCCTGCCCTTGCCCAGGACAAAAACATCCTGTGGTGTTCTGCATTAGCATTGAATAGCCCCCGCAATATGCAACCTTTCAGGGAAGTCAGGAACCAATATACACAGTCAGTTAGGAAAGCAAAGGCTAGCTTTTTCAAACAGAAATTTGCAATCTGTAGCACTAATTCCAAAATGTTTTGGGACACTGTAAGTCCATGGAGTAAGAGCACCTCCTCCCAGCTGCCCACTGCACTGACGATAGTTAACACTGTCACCACCAATAAATCTATTAAATCTATGATAATCGATCATTTCAATAAGCATTTTTCTACGGCTGGCCATGCTTTGCACCGGCTACCCTTACCCTGGCCAACAGCCCTGCACCCCTGCAGCAACTTGCCCAAGCCCTACAAATCAGCTGGACAAGACAATCTGGATCCTGTCTTTCTAGAAATGATCCATCAAAATTGTTGCAACCCCTATTACTAGCCTGTTCAACCTCTCTTTCATATCGTCTGAGATCCCCAAAAATTGGAAAGCTCCCGCAGTCATCCCCCTCTTCAAATGGGAGACACTCTACACCCAAACTGTTATCGACCTATATCCATCCTGCCCTGCCTTTCTAAAATCTTTGAAAGCTAAGGTAACAAACAGATCACCGACCATTTAGAATCCCACCGTATCTTCTCCACTATGCTGGTCATAGGTGCACCTGAGCCACGCTCAAGGTCCTAAACGATATCATAACTGCCATTGATAAAAGACAGTACTGTGCAGCCGTCTTCATCGACCTGGCCAAGGCTTTCGACTCTGTCAATCACCGCATTCTTATCGGCAGACTCAATGGCCTTCTTAAATGACTGCCTTTCCTGGTTCACCAACTACTACTCAGATAGAGTTCAGTGTGTCAAATCGGAGGGCCTGTTGTCCGGACCTCTGACAGTCTCTATGGGGGTGCCACAGGGTTCAATTCTCGGGTCGACTCTTTTCTCTGTATATATCAATGATGTCGCTCTTGCTGCTGGTGGTTCTCTGATCCACCTCTACGCAGATGACACCATTCTGTATATATCTTGCCATTCTTTGGACACTGTGTTAACTAACCTCCAAACGAGCTTCAATGCCATTCAACACTCCTTCCCTGGCCTCAAACTGCTTATAAATGCAAGTAAAACTAAATGCATGCTCTTCAACCAATTTCTGCCCCGCACTCCCTCGCCTGATGAGCATCACTACTCTGGTTTTGACTTAGAATATGTGGACAACTACAAATACCTAGGTGTCTGGTTAGACTGTAAACTCTCATTCCAGACTCACATTAAGCAACTCCAATCCAAAATTAAATCTAGAATCGGCTTCCTATTTTGCAACAAAGTTTCCTTCACTCATGCTGCCAAACATACCCTCGTAAAACGGAATATCTTACCGATCCTTGACTTCGGCGATGTCATTTACAAAATAGCCTCCAACACTCTATTCAGCAAACTGGCTGTAGTCTATCACAGTGCCATCCGGTTTGTCACCAAAGCCCATATACTACACACCACTGCGACCTGTATGCTCTCTTTGGCTGGCCCATGCTACATATTCGTCGCCAAACCCACTGGCTCCAGGTCATCTATAAGTCTTTGCTAGGTAAAGCCCCACCTTATCTCAGCTCACTGGTCACCATAGCAGCACTCACCCGAAGTACGCGCTCCAGCAGGTACCATATATTTCACTGGTCATCCCCAAAGCCAATGCTTACTTTGATGACTTTCCTTCCAGTTCTCTGCTGCCACTGACTGGAACGAATGGCAAAAATCACTGAGGCTGGAGACTTATATCTCCCTCTCTAACTTTAAGCATCACCTGTCAGAGCAGTTTACCGATCACTGTACCTGTACACAGCCAATCTGTAAATAGCACACCCAACTACCTCATCCCCATATTATGATTTATCTTCTTGCTCTTTTGCACCCCAGTATCTCTACTTGCACATTATCATCTGCACAACTGTCACTCCAGTGTTAATGATAATTTGTAATTATTTCACCTCTATGGCCTATTTATTGCCTTACCTCCCTAATCTTCTACATTTGCACACACTGTACATAGATTTTTCTATTGTGTTATTGACTGTACGTTTGTTTATGAGTAACTCTGTGTTGTTGTTTTTGTTGCACTACTTTGCTTTATCTTTGCCAGGTCACAGTTGTAAATTAAAATTTGTTCTCAACTGGCCTACCTGGTTGAATAAAGGTGATACAAAAAAATGCAATAATGAAATACATCAGGGATTAAGCTATTTGATGGGTTTAGAGGAGGCTATGACCACTGACGGAGCGTTTTGATTCTTGGAGTCGCGTAGCCCATTGGGAGAGAGGTAGTCAGGGCAAAGTCAGTAGTGAGTCTAGGGGCTGTTCTGATTGGCTGACTGGAGGCAGTCAGAGATCGGCACAGTGGCTTTGTGGCACAGTGACCTGCTCTCAGCTCAAATTGGAGGAGACGAGGGAGGAGAGAATGGTGACAGTGTCAGGCTATGATTGAGAGAGACAGTGCCTCCTGGTGTTCTCTCGTCCAATGACAGCTCTCAGGTGGCTACAGTGCCTTCAGAAATGATTCCATATTTTGTTGTGTTACAGCCTGAATTCAATATGGATTTTTTTAAATCTCACCCATCTACACACAATACCCCATAATGGCAAAGTGAAAACATGTTTTTAGACATTTTTGCATATGTAGTGAGAATGAAATACAGAAATATCTAATTTACACAAGTATTCACACCACTTAGTCAATACATATTAAAATCAACTTTGTCAGCGATTACAGCTATGTAAGTCTCTAAGAGCTTTGCACACCTGGATTGTACAATATTTCCACATTATTATTTTTTAAATTCTTCAAGCTCTATCAAGTTGGTTGTTGATCATTGCTAGACAGCCATTTTCCAGTCTTGCCATAGATTTCAAGCCGATTTAAGTCAAAACTGTAACTAGGCCACTCTTTGGCTTGAATACCTAGCGTCACGTCTGGGGGAAACCTGGCACCATCCCTACGGTGAAGCATGGTGGTGGCAGCATCATGCTGTGGGGATGTTTTTCAGCAGCAGGGACTGGGAGACTAGTCAGGATCGAGGGAAAGATGAACGGGGCAAAGTACAGGGAGATCCTTGATGAGAACGACCCAAAGCGCACAGCCAAGACAATGAAGGAGTGGCTCCGGGACAAGTCTCTGAATGTCCTTGAGTGGCCCAGCCAGAGCCTGGACTTGAACCAGATCGAACATCTCGGGAGAGACCTGAAAATAGGCTGTAACGTAACAAAATGTGGAAAAAGTCAAGGGGTCTGTATACTTTCCGATTGCATTGTAAATGGGAGGTACATAGATGAGGTTGTCATTCAAAAATCATGTTAAACACTATTACTGCCCACAAAGTTAGTCCATGCAACTTATTATGTGACTTGTTAAGCACATTTTTATTCCTGAACTTATTTAGGCTTCCCATAACAAAGGGGTTGAATACTTATTGACTCAAGCCATTTCAGCTTTCATTTTTTAAAATTTTTTTTAAATAAAAAAAACAGTTCCACTAACATTATGGGGTATTGTGTATAGGCCAATGATGCAACATCTCAATTGAATCCATTTTAAATTCAAGCTGTGACACAACAAAATGTGGAAAAAGTCAAGGGTTGTGAATACTTTCTAAAGGCACTGTGAACTGTATGGTGGTGGTACTGTATATCAACGGTACACATCCTGTTGTTTTTCGTAATGAATAAAACACGAAGAGAAAAAACAAGTTAAACTAATAGGTGATAAAGATAAGACCGGAGGTGTAACAGTTTCTTATTGTTCTACTGCATAATGTGGGTAATAAAATAATGAATCTCATAAAGGCATTTGTTATTTTATAAATCAATTAAGCTAGATTTGTTTTTGAAAAATTGTTCATATAATTGGAAACGCAATAGATGTCTTGCATCTCACTGGAGTTTCCTCTCCTGAGTTAATAGCATTCAAATTCTTGCTTCTGTTGTCCACAGCAAACAAAGGAAGAGGGATCTTGTTATACGCTGCTTTGATGCTCACCGGTGTCGCAGCCACAGCCATGAAGAGCTTTAACAAGCTATGGCGGTGTATTAGTTAGACTTTGAAAGGCGCCACATCTCCAAAATGTGTGTTCCTCATCTGCCTCTCTCTCTCTGTGTGTGATCTGTCCCCCTCTCCTCTGTCCTAATTAGCACGCTCCTGTTGTTTTCTCCGTAATGAATAAAACATGAATGATAAAAAGTCAAACTAAAGGGTGATAAAGATGAGACCCGAAGGTGTAAACAGTTTCATGTTGTTCTACTGAATAATGTAGACAATAAAATAATGAAACTCGTAAAGGGGTCCCTAATAAATACACATCTTCTCCATTACTATGTCAAGCAAATCAATCACGGCTTTAAAAAAAAGTTGGTGCGCTGTTTACCCAAGCGATATTTGCATGCTAGCCCTGTTAGCATGGTTTTGGGGGAGGAGATGATGGAGCCGTGAAGAATTGACTACAGACAGGACAGCACAATAGTCCTTGTGGTTAAAAAGGTTTGAGTGGCTTACTGGCTTTGATGTGAAGGAGGCTGTATGCTAAGTGCACTTTCATATCTGCCCAACACAAAACACCTTGTTCCCTCACATTAAGGCTAATTATTGGCTATTAGGGAGATGTCAGGACTCAGGAATAATTGTCACGTAAATACGATTCTCTCTCGCGACACACGCACCCACAAACATCTTTCTTTCTCCCTCTCAGCCATACATGGGTACGCACACATGCCTGAACTTTGCCCAAAGATGTTGTACACCAAGCAGTGCTCAATTCATCATAAGAGCCTTTCAGCTGCCGAGCTGTAAATGTCACCAGAGTGAGGCAGCTCTCTGCTGCTTAACAAAGCCCCTCCCAGAAGTCTGCCATCTCTCCTAATCTAAATTTCAGTAATATAGCAGACACTCTTATCCAGAGCAACTGCATACATTTTTTTTCACACTCATCCCTCATGGGAATTGAACCCACAACCCTGGCATTGCAAGCGCCATGCTCTACCAACAGAGCCACACATGGATTATCTTGGCTGGTTTGTGATAAACCGAGGTGTTAAATGCCTATGGCATTGTATTTCCCCCAAGTCTTTGTACTGTGCACACGTTTCCATTGAGACTGACAACCATAACCTTTTCTCCAAGCTGCTCTCTCACTGGTTGTGATTGACATTGATGGAGGCATGGTCTGCTGTGGCTGTGCCTGGCTCAATATTCTCTCTCTCTCTCTCTCTCTCTCTCTCTCTCTCTCTCTCTCTCTCTCTCTCTCTCTCTCTCTCTCTCTCTCTCTCTCTCTCTCTCTCTCTCTCTCTCTCTCTCTCTCTCTCTCTCTCTCTCTCTCTCTCTCTCTCTCTCTCTCTCTCTCTCTCTCTCTCTCTCTCTCTCTCTCTCTCTCTCTCTCTCTCTCTCTCTCTCTCTCTCTCTCTCTCTCTCTCTCTCTCTCTCTCTCTCTCTCTCTCTCTCTCTCTCTCTCTCTCTCTCTCTCTCTCTCTCTCTCTCTCTCTCTCTCTCTCTCTCTCTCTCTCTCTCTCTCATATATATAGTAGTTATTTGATGCAGTGTATGTGGTGTGATAACAGTCCCAGTGTGGCTACCTTCCATGTTTATCTCTCCCTGTCCCTGCCATGATATGTGGCAATTGGTTTGAAGTGTGGCATGTCTAGAAAGCTCTCCTTTCATTTTACTGGGAGATATCTAGTGATATAGCAGGTCCATAGTCTGCCGTAGATGTTTCCATCTCCCTGCCATACTATGTGCTAATTGGCTTGAAGAATTGTATCCTGCTCCCTCAACGGGAGATATCTGCTTACACGTGTCAGCTGTGTAACAAAACACTGAAATGAAAGTATACAGCTAGTTGGGTGGTCCAATAGTAGCAACTGGAATTAATGCTGTATTGCTGTAAGTGACATATCCGTGTGAAATGGACACCTCAGCCTGCGTCTTCAGAATCCCCAGGTGTTCTGGTGATGTCCAGGGAACTGTTGCTTCATCCATGAGCAGGGGGAAAATCACAGCTGTTGTCCCTGGTCTGTCTATTAGGGGGCTCAAATGTAATAGTTGGGCTGGATGGATAGATTTCCTCTCGTATTCATCTACCCGTCCCTCTCCCCTCACACTCGCTCCTCCTGTCACCAGATAGTTCTGTCAAATTAGATGATGCCCATCCCCTCTACTCTAAAAGCACACACCTGGTCTCACTGGCATGGCCCATGGAGACAGCCTGGACTGGACAGCTCAGGGCAGGCAGCTGATTTCATGGAAGATGGGGTATCAGATGGGGTGTCTGGGTAACCTACGACACATGGAGGAAAGTTTATTCCATAATGCATTGTAGATACTGCTGTTACACAACCATACTGAATTCATGTCAATTACAGGGATGCCTGTAAGACATAGAGACGCAGTATACTGTATGGCATTACTATCAAGGTGACCGGCTACTATTGTGCTATTTTATTTCATGATGAAATCATCTGGTCATCCACCATTCATTGCTGTGAAATACGTTACATGAATCTACTAATGGGAACTTGATCTAATAGTCTAGGGAAGTGGTCCCATTGTTCTCTTTGTCTCTACAAAGCCACTAACGCCGTGCATTAGTGAGAGAGAGAGTGTGTGTGTGGACGTTTTCACAGAATGATCGCAGGTCATTATGGAAACCACTGATTCAGAGTCGTTTGCAGATTCAAGTGATTTGGAAGACACTTCAGGTTGCAGTGACGGGGATTTGATGATGATGTAGACAGCTGTAGAGAGTATGGTTGTTACTATCATCTCTTATTCTTGATTTGTTTCTGTGTTAGAAAGGATTGTGTGATGGCAAAGTGAATTAAATCAGAATGTGACATTGTGCAATGGGGCCTCCCACTCATCTTTCTATTCTGGTTAGAGCCAGTTTGCGCTGTGCTGTGAAGGGAGTAGTACACAGCGTTGTACGAGATCTTCAGTTTCTTGGCAATTTATCGCATGGAATAGCCTTCATTTCTAAGAATGAGAATAGATTGACGAGTTTCGGAAGAAAGTTCTTTGTTTCTGCTCAACAAGTCGAAAGAAGGCCAGTTTTATTGCTTTTTTAATCAGTACAGCAGTTTTCAGCTGTGCTAACATAATTGCAAAAGGGATTTCTACGATCACAGGAGTGATGGTTGCTGATAATGGGCCTCTGTACGCCTATATAGATATTCCATTGAAAATCAGCCGTTTCCAGCTTCAATAGTCATTTACAACATTAACAATGTCTACACTGTATTTCTGATCAATTCGATGTTATTTTAACAGACAACATTTTTTTGCTTTTCTTTCAAAAACAAGGACATTTCTTAATGACCCCAAACTTTTGACCGGTAGTGTATGTAATATGTATGCATGGATGCCTGCAGGTTGCTTTGGATAAAGGCGTCTGCTAAATGGCGTATATATTAAAACGTACGTTAGTGTCCTACATTAGTTTCTTTGGGGGATGTGTTTGACTGATTTGTTTTCAATTTGTGTCCCCACAGAGAGGACATCAGGACGGCTAATGTCATTGCTGCTGATGCCGTCACCTGCCTGGTCATTGACAGAGAGTGAGTAGTAGTACCCTGTGTCGTCTAAAGGTTTACTTTTAAATGTGTGCAGTTTGTTGTAAGTTGATTAACCTTTTACTGCCATGAAAAAAAGCAATTGTAGTGCAGAGCATGAAGCACATCACAGTAGTATGACTATTATAGGATTGGTATGTTTTAACAAAGGTTTGTTGTGTTGATCCATATCATTGATTATAGATCATTCATCACTCATCAGTATTATGCAATTTATTCTGAATCCGAAAACAAATATCTTCCCCACATTTGTAACGTTTTTACAACTATATCATGACATAACGCCATACAAAGAACATAGAGAATAGTTCCTGTTTTGAATGACAAGCAGCATGGTAAAACAGTGGGACTGGGGATGGAGCACTGTGCACTGCATGGTAGAAAGCCTGTTCTCTTCCACTCCCCATAGACCTCATGAGCGCTGTGAGGGTCTGGGTCTCTGTGTGTCTCTGTCAGAACCAGAGGCAGGGCTAAAAAAAGGCGAACGCAGCACACAAACGCTGGAGGCAAGAGAGGAACATTTTCTGTTCGCTCTCTGCGGGAGATCCACCATTCATTTGATCACATTGGCCGCCTGAAAGCTTTATGGCTGAGTCTGTTAAAGAGGGCTCGTTTTGGCTGCCGCGCTGCGCTCCCTCCGCCATCATGCCGTTGTCGTGCATGTAATGACATGACCACTGTTGTGGATTGGGATTCCGGGAGGTTGTCTGAAATAGCACCCGATTCCCTATATAGTGCACTACTTTTGACCAGTGCCCATAGGGTAGTGCACTATATAGAGATGCAGACATGGTACCAAACATACACTCGGACAGGGAGAGTCGACTGAGTTGATTCAGTCTCCTCAGATGTGCTAATGGAGGAACATACTGTATATCAGGCTTAATGAAACTAGCCTACTTTTTTTTACTCCTCTGTCTGGCTCTTCACAGTGGCATCTGTTAGTAGTGTAGTTTAGGAGTTGGATTTGCTCGGGCTGCTACGTATAGCTCTCTGGCGTAGTCTATAAACTTTACGATAAGTCTAGGCTATAAACTTTTTTATCTCTTCTGCATTACTAATATCAAACACATTTATTATGGCAAGTCGGCCTCATCCAGTGCAAGTGGACAACTTATATATGGGCTTTTGTAGGAGAGGCACACTAAGAATGCAACTTTAAGTGGGTGTGAACTCTATAGTTAGAGCAACGCAGTTCACACTTCAAAATGCGCTGCCATTGGCTATCGTGGGTCATATTTGTTTTTCCAGTCATGAAATGATAATAAATTCCTTTCGCCTTGACACATAATGAGGTAAGGAGGTTGTGACAGTTCTTGGCTAGCCTCACTGGACGTCGGTTCCTCTCTACCACTTACCGTACATAATGTTGAGCTGTACCAGTCTGACACCTGAATCTAACCCCGGTGAGAGCAGACTTATAAACCTCGGAAATAACTCCTGAGGTCTACAGTATACCTATCTATATGTGTACTGATTGCGGGCACATTCTGTGCACATTCTATTCTGTTCTGGAACATGAGGCTGCCTCTCAGTGCCCGAGGGCCCAGACAGGCGCTTTTCAACATTGTTGCCTGCTGGGAGAAAATGACCCAGAAGCAACACTCCACAGACAGAGCTCAGATGTGTCACATTTAAATGGCCGCTCCTCCAACCTGCCCCCTCTCACTGAAATGCAGGGTGGTAATCTGACCCCTCTTAGCCCCTCTAATGGTTTCAGGCGCTTTGAAACAGATGGCTAAAAACAGCACAGAAGGACCCTTAATGACAAAAACCTGAATATGCTAAATGGGAAAAATGATCAATTTTGATGACGCTCCATCATAATCTGGTTATGTTTTATATAACCAGACATTTGTCTACTTCTTTAGCTTGTTATTCCTCTATAAGAGATAAGAGAAAGTCTCAGCTATGATATCAGGGTTTACCTGGCAGTCGTTTCTATTTTTATCATGTTTAAATGTATTCTATTATCACATTTTGACAGTAATGTGTCATTACTTTAAAATTGCCAACTCCATACTAAATTGTAAGTCAATAGTGTTTTTAGAGCTTAAGGTTTATGTACAAACTCAAATAAACAATAGAAGATTGCATCTCAAAAAAGACAATGATTTACCATACCTTGTCAGGGAAACAAATGTGATTGCAGACAACCCGTCTGCCTTGTTGATCTTGACAGTATCATTGATGACAATATTTATTCTCCAGAACAGGTAACATCCATCATATCTTGTGCGTGACAGTACATTTAGGATTGCCTTTTGAATGTTCAAAGCATGCCAGTGGACATATGTTCTTGATTTCGGAAAGAAAAGAAATTAAACGTCAATTCAATCTAGTTTTGGACAGTCGGATCTGTTGATTGTTCTAATGCATTTCCTCAATCAAGCTAAAACAAGCACGTCTGCTCTCCTCCTATGCATATCATCCGTGTGAGAGGTTTCATCAAAATGCTTTCATCAAAATGAATTCTCGATTGCATAGAATAAAATCAACCAAAAATCATATATTATTTTATTTTTATTTTTATATTATTTTTATATTAAGTGCTTCGTAAACAACAGATGTAGACTGAGAGTGAAACTCTTACTTACTGGTCCTTTTACAACAATGTAAAGATTATATATATATTTTTTTTAAGTAGAATAATAGAAGTAGTGACACGAGGAATAAATACACAATGAATAACAGATAACAATAACCAGTTTTGTCTCATCACATATGCTACTGCTACTGTTTGTGTTCTGTCACTTTATTCCTAGTTATACTGTATGGACATATCTATCTCAACGACTTCGTACCCCTGCACATGGACCCGGTACTGGTACCCTGTGTCTATAGTCAAGTTATCGTTACTCATTGTGTTTATTATTACGTGTTTGACTTTTCTATTATTTCTCAATTTTCTTTCTCTCTGCATTGTTGGGAACGGCCCGTAAGTAAGCGTTTCACTGTTGTTTACAAAGCATGTGACAGAGTACAATTTTAGATTAAAAAAAAAAATGATTTTGAAGAAATATAACAGGGTGTACCAGTATCGAGTCGATGTGCAGGAGCTCAAGGTAATATCTAATATATCTAAATATAGGTAGGGGTAAAGTGACTAGGCAACATGATATAGCACATATGGAATCATGTAGTAACCAAAACAATTGTTAAACAAATCCAAATATTTTATATTTGAGATTCTTCAAAGTAGCCACGCGTTGCCTTGATGACAGCTTTGCACACTTTTGGCATTCTCTTCATGAGGAATAATTTTCCAAAAGTCTTGAAGGAGTTCCCACATACTGTATGCGGAGCACTTGCTGGCTGCTTTTCCTTCACTCTGCGGTCCAACTCATCCAAAACCATCTCAATTTGGTCGGGTGATTGTGGAGGCCAGGTCATCTGATGCAGCACTCCATCACTCTCCTTCTTGGTCAAAGAGCCCTCACACAGCCTTGAGGTGTGTTGTGTCATTGTCCTGTTGAAAAACAAATGATAGTCCCACTAAGGGCAAACCAGATGGGATGACGTATCGCTGCAAAATGCTGTGGTAGCCGTGCTGGTTACGTGTGCTTAGAATTCTAAATAAATCACAGACAGTGTCACCAGCAAAGCACTCCCACACCATCTCCTCCTCCATGCTTCATGGTGGGAACCACACATGCGGAGATCATCCGTTCACCTACTCTGAATCTCACAAAGACTCGGCGGTTGGAACCAAAAATCAAAAACTTGGACTCATCAGACCAAAGGACAGATTTCCACCGGTCTAATGTCCATTGCTTGTGTTTCTTGGCCCAACTCAGTCTCTTCTTCTTATTGGTGTTCTTTAGGAGTGGTTTCTTTGCAGCAATTTGACCATGAAGGCCTGATTCACGTAGTCTCCTCTGAACAATTGATGTTGAGATGTGTCTGTCACTTGAACATTTATTTGGCTGCAATTGCTGAGGCTGGTAATTCTAATGAACTTGTCCTCTGCAGCAGAGGTAACTCTGGGTTTTCCTTTCCTGTGGCGGAACTCAAGAGAGCCAGTTTCATCACAGCGCTTGATGTTTTTTGCGACATGACTTGAAGAAACTTTCAAGTTACGGATTGACTGACCTTCATGTCTTAAAGTAATGATGGACTGACGTTTCTCTTTGCTTATTTGAGCTCTTCTTGCCATAATATGGACTTGGTCTTTTACCAAATAGGGCTATCTTCTGTATACCACCCCTACCTTGTCACAACACAACTGATTGGCTCAAACACATTAACCTCTTGATTCTAGCCATCCCGGATCCGGGATCGTGAATACAGCCTCAAGCTCATTACCATAACGCAACGTTAACTATTCATGAAAATCGCAAATGAAATGAAATAAATATATTAGCTCTCAAGCTTAGCCTTTTGTTAACAACACTGTCATCTCAGATTTTCAAAATATGCTTTTGAACCATAGCTAAACAAGCATTTGTGTAACAGTATTGATAGCCTAGCATAGCATTAAGCCTGGCATTCAGTATGCAACATTTTCACAAAAACAAGAAAAGCATTCAAATAAAATCATTTACCTTTGAAGAACTTCAGATGTTTTCAATGAGGAGACTCTCAGTTAGATAGCAAATGTTCAGTTTTTACAAAAAGATTATTTGTGTAGACAAATCGCTCCGTTTTCTTCATCACGTTTGGGTAAGAAAAAAAATGAAAATTAAGTCATTACAACGCAAACATTTTTCCAAATTAACTCCATAATATCGACAGAAACATGGCAAACGTTGTTTAGAATCAATCCTCAAGGTGTTTTTCACATATCTATCGATGATAAATCCTTCGTGGCAGTTGACTTTCTCCTCTGAAGAAATGGAACGCGCATGGACCTAAAGATTACGCAATAATTTCGACGCAGGACACCGGGCGGACACCTGGTAAATGTAGTCTCTTATGGTCAATCTTCCAATGATATGCCTACAAATACGTCACAATGCTGCAGACACCTTGGGGAAACGACAGAAAGGGCAGGCTCATTCCTGGCGCATTCACAGCCATATAAGGAGACATTGGAACACAGCGCCTTCAGAATCTGGGGCATTTCCTGTATGAAATGTCATCTTGGTTTCGCCTGTAGCATTAGTTCTGGGGCACTCACAGATAACATCTTTGCAGTTTTGGAAACATCAGAGTTTTTTCTTTCCAAAGCTGTCAATTACATGCATAGTCGAGCATCTTTTCGTGACAAAATATCTTGTTTAAAACGGGAACGTTTTGTTATCCAAAAATGAAAAGAGCGCCCCCTATCTCGAAGAAGTTGAGAAGGAAAGAATTCTCACAATTAACTTTTAAGAAGGCACACCTGTTAATTGAAATGCATTCCAGGTGAAGCTGGTTGAGAGAATGCCAACAGTATGCCAAGCTGTCATCAAGGCAAAGGGTGGCTACTTTGAAGAATCTCAAATATTACACTTTTTGGTTACTACATGATTCCATATGTGTTATTTCATAGTTTTGATGTGTCCAGTATTATTCTACAATGTAAAAAATGGTTGAACAAAAACAAACCCCAGTAGGTCCAAACGTTTGACTGCTACTTTACTCGCGGTGTCAGTGTAAGTATGAGTGAGTGTGTGAGTAGAGTCCTGTGTGTGTGCATAGAGTCAGTGAGAGAGACTTAGTAAAAAAAAAAGCTAAATGCAGGTAGTCCGGCTAGCCATTTGATTAGCTTGTTTAGCAGTCTTATGGTTTGGCCCACACACACAACTGGGTGTGTGTGTGGGCCATGTTAATTCCTTAGTGATGGAAACACAGAAGAACTTGAAGCAATCGACCCGTTCCACTACAGTCCCATCGATGTGGATGAGGGTGTGCTCGCCCCTCCATTTCCTGTAATCCACAATCAGCTCTTTCGTCTTGTTGATGTTGAGGGACAGGTTGTTGTCCTGGCACCACAATGCCAGGTCTCTAACCTACCTACAGTGGTGTAAAGTACTTAAGTTAAAATGCAACTTAAGTAGTTTTTGGGGGTATCTATACTTTCTTTTACTATTTATATTTTTGACAGATTTTACTTTTATGTCACTACATTCCTAAAGAAAATAATGTACTTTTTACTCCATACATTTTACCTGACACCCAAAAGTACTCGCTGTATTTTGAATGCTTAGCAGGACAGGAAAATGGTCCAAATCACAGATTTATCAAGAGAACACGTGGTCATCCCTGCAGCCTCTGATCTGGCGGACTCACTAAACACAAATGTATCTTTTGTACATGATGTTTGTGTGTGCCTCTGGTTATCTGTTCATTTTAAAAACAATAAAATTGTGCCGTCTGCTTTGCTTAATATAAGGAATTTGTAATTATTCATACTTTTACTTGCATGTATATTTAGAGCAAAATCATTTTAGTGTTTTACTCATGTGATATTTTACTGGGTGACTTTCACTTTTACTTGAGTAACTTTCTATTAAAGGTATCTATACTTTTGCTCAAGTATGACAATTGGGTACTTTTTCCACCACTGCCTCCCTATAGGCTACCTCATCGTTGTCAGTGATCAGACCTACCACCGTCGTGTTGTCAGCAAACTTGATGAGGGTGTTGGAGTCCTGCCCAGCCACAAAGTTGTGGGTGAACAGGGAGTACAGTAGGGGACTAAGCACAAACCCCTAAGTGGCCCCCCTATTGATGGTCAGTGTGGCGGATGTGTTGTTTTCTACCATCACTGCCTGCGGGTGGAACAGCAGGATGTCCACGATCCAGTTGCAGAGGGAGCTGTTCAGTCCCAATGGTCCTGAGCTTGGAAATGAGCTTGGAGGGGACTATGGTGTAGAATGCTGAGCTGTAGTCAATGAACAGCATTCTTACATAGGTATTCCTTTTGTCCGGGTGGGTGAAGGCAGTGTGGAGTGCAGTAGAGATTGTGTCATCTGTGGATCTGTTGGGGTGGTAAGCAAATTGGAGTCGGTCGAGGGTATCCGATAATCTAATTGATGTGAGCCATGACCAGCCTTTCAAAGCATTTCATGGCTATAGCTGTGAGTGCTACGGGGCGATAATCATTTAGGCAGGTTACCTGCCATCTTGGGCACAGGGACTTTGGTGGTCTGTTTGAAACAAGTTGTTATTACAGACCATGTCAGGGATTGATTGAAAATGTAACGGAAGACACTTGTCAGTTTGTCATGGCATGCTCAGAGTATGCGTCCTGGTATTCCGTCTGGCCCCTCGGCCTTGGGAATGTTGACCTGTTTACAGAGAGCGAAATCATACAGTTGTCTGGAACAGCAGGGGTTCTCATGCATGGTTCAGTGTTCCTTGCCTCGAAGTGTGTGTGGAAGGCATTTAGCTTGTCTGCTAGGCTCTAGAGACTGGGCAGCTCGCAGTTGGGTTTCCCTTTGTAATCTGTGATAGTTTATAAGCCCTGCCACATCCATCGAGCATCAGAACCGGCGTAGTAGGATTTGATCTTAGTCCTGATCTTAGTCCTGCTTTGCCTGTTTGATGGCTTGTCAGAGGTCATAGCGGGATTTCTTATAAGTGTCTGGATTAGTGTCCCACTCCTTCAAATAGGCAGCTTTAGCCATTAGCTCACTGCGGATGCTGCATGTAATTGATTGGTCTTTAACGAATCTACTTTGAAACAAACGTATACACCTCACACACATGGTTATGGGCTTAAAAAAGTAAGACGTCTGTACCATGTCAGATATAGAGTTAAAATGTATAACATTTTGAGTTTGCATCTCAATAGTACACTTTCTATACATCACAGAAGATTGAAATATAACAAAACTTATTAACATAGAACCATCGTATTTTCGTCAACAACAAACAAAAATCTTTATTGGGCACTTTTGGTCATTGACTGCAGAAATAGGCTACTGAAGCCATTAAATTATGTGGTAAACTCCTCAATGTTATTGGATGAGTCCCGGAACATGCTCCAGTCTGTATGACCGAAACAATCCTGTAGCTTAGCATCCGCTTCATTGGACCACTTACGTATTGAGCTTGTACTTCCAGTTTGAGTTTTTGCTTGTAAGCAGGAAGCAGGAGGATAGAGTTATGGTCTGATTTGTCAAAGAAAGGACAAGGGAGGGCTTTCAATGAATTTCAGTGCACGTTGCTTCTAGTTGCACAGGTGACATGCTCATAAAAAATATATTTGGCCACCAGAAATGCCACCTCTGAATGTTTATTTTCTTATTTTCTTATGGCCCTATACAACTTGTTGAGTGAGGTATTAGTGCCAGCATCGGTTTGTGGTGGTAAATAGACAGCTATGAGAAATGTAGATGAAAACTGTTGTTAAATAGTGTGGTCTGCAGGTTATCATGAGGTACTCTACCTCAGGCGAGCAAGAACTCAAGAGCTCCTTAACATTAGAGACACGCCCCTCTTCCCTTCGTCCTACCCGAGTCTACCGTTCCGGTCTTGACACTGCATAGAAAAAAAACAGAAAGATGTATGTCCTTGTTCAGCCACGACTGAGAAACATTGGATTTTTTGGGAGTGTCGGATCGATAGGATAGACTAGAAATGGATCTCATCCAATTTGTTCTCAAGGGATTGCATGTTCACCAACAGAGCAGAGGGAAATGGCAGTCTATTTGCTCGCTAATGTACTCTGGTCAGGATGCTGGTTCGCATGCATCTCTTTTGCTGCCGCTTCCTCTTTCGTGTCCTGGGGATTAGGGCCTGGCCCAGAGTATGCAGAAAGTCCATAGCTGCCGACTTGTTGAAGTACAAAATTACGTCCATATCGAAGTTAGTGTTCTGATGTCCAGATGCTATTTTTGGTCATAGGAAATTATGGCAGAGACATTATGTACAAAAAAACGTTAAGATCAGCGATAAAAACGACATAAAATAGCAGAATTGGTCAGGAGTCCGTAAGACGGCTGCTATCCATTGCAGCGCCGTCTTAGACTCGATCCATAGTCTCATAATAATAACAATCTAGTCTGTAGAGTCTTTTCTCAGATTATAATCAACACTTTAGCTTATGGGGAGGGAAAGCACCATTCAACAACAGTATCTTCTCAGTCGTAATACTTCGTTTTTTCTTTTACATTTTCAACTGAACGTATGGTGTGATTAATTTGAAACCGAAATGGAAGCCACCCTAACGTAATGCTCTTGATTTGCACTGGTCTCACAGCACAAGGCTGAATGATGTTCACTGATTCTTAAACATTCTCTCAACATCATCGTGTTAATGTTAACTCACTCTACTCAAGGCACTTTTCCTAGATAGATTTTTGTGACAGTTGTTTTAGGTGATTTGCTGCCCTCCTATGTTCCGTGCATTAATAATACTGAACTCAATGGGGATCTGTGACAATAACAGCATATGTGACCTGGTGTTCAAGGTATTGAGCAAGTTAATGATTAGTGTTACTCTGTGATCTCTCTCAGCTCATTTAAACACTTGATTGGGGGCCTGGAAGATGTCTCAAACAAAGGCTATGAGGATGCAGGGGCCAAAGCCAAGTAAGTATCCTACTCTTTATACTCTTTATAAAGTACTGTACAACTCATATTCATAACTGAATTTTGTTATGAACTATATCACTCCTTTGTATTGATGTATGCATCACACACGCATGCGTGCACACGCCTCAATTGCTCTAAACACTCCTTACACCTCTCTCAAAGTACATGAATGCACACACACACACACACACACACACACACACACACACACACACACACACACACACACACACACACACACACACACACACACACACACACACACACACACACACACACACACACACACACACACACACACACACACAAATGTTTCAAACACACCTCATTACAGTAGTACCAAACTACCCCTGCTTTCCTCCACACACACTACACCCCTCATTAACGCTGAACACCGCTAGCCATTGCAAATCCTTTTTTTTCATGTTGTTTTTTTCTTGATTGTTGTGGATATATTCTGCTTGGTGAGGTTCTAGTCTATGCATAAAATTAATTAGTGTCTCATTTGATCTGCTCATTTGATCTCAGCTTCACCGGCTTTCAGGAAAGAGAAACTTTATCCAACCCAATGGCTTTGTTACATATTGAATCCTACCCTAGTCCCCACTACAATTACTGAGCTCTGGGGTTTAGAATGCTTTCATGATTTACTGATTGGTGGGAATATGAGGAATGTGAATAATCCATCTGATAATAGTAATTCAGTTTTAGTTATTCTTCTTCTGCTTATATATTTAATTAGAAAATACACATTGGTTTGTATTTCACTGACCTTAGAACATATTTACAATTGTGGAATAAAACACCTCGTAGCTGGTTAGTAAGTAGGATCATAATAAATACTGATCTTGAAAACTGATCCTTGTACCAGCACATATGTGACTCACCACCTGGATTCAGTCTTATGTAACAACATTTGTAATTGTGTTTTTTACATTGGAAAAAGGTATAGACTAAGAGCTACAAAATGGTATATCATACAGTGCACTTGAGGAACAATGGGAAAGTAATTATGCTTTGAAAGTTGATCAACTTATAAACTCACTTTCGAGAAAATGGCCTTTGAATGATTTGGTATCTAATGAAGAGCTCGTATTTGTCTACACCCATTCAGCATCGTTCACACCCTCTTAAGCTTTAGCCCCACCCTGTTTCGCTCTCGGAGCGCACACTTGACGCTCTGGCCGATGATTTGTTTACCTCTGGATAACATGAAAACAGCCTAACCAGCTCTGCTGGCAACAATTTCATTACGCTTTTTGCAGACGTTTACTGACACCGGCCATATTCAATGGGTGTTGTACACACGTCACGTAACATTAGCTAACGAGCCAGCCAGCTAACGTTAGTTAGTTAAACAACAATGAACAGTGCCAACAATGCCACAGTGCTGGTAGCTAACCAACCAGGTTCGATGTTAGCTAGCTAACATTAGGCTCTAACTAGAAAAGCAAATGGCTCTGGTAAACATATAATAATCTCAGTTAGGGAGCCAGCCAGCTAACTTTAGTTAGCTAGCTAGCTTGAAATGAAACCACTTTCTGTCAAAATTAGAAACGTGTAATATCTGAAAATGTAGCTAGCTAATGGACTGTATACATGTAATTTTTTTTAAATTTTACCTTTATTTAACCAGGCAAATCAGTTAAGAACACATTCTTATTTTCAATGACGGCCTGGGAACAGTGGGTTAACTGCCTGTTCAGGGGCAGAACGACAGATTTGTACCTTGTCAGCTCGGGGGTTTGAACTCGCAACCTTCTGGTTACTAGTCCAACGCTCTAACCACTAGGCTACGCTGCCGCCCCAAATCATGCATGATGGACGTTTCTCCCTGTCAGGAATGTCATACCACGGTTGCCCTTAATTTGAAGATGTAATCACTTTAGCTATAATACTCTAATTCCTCTGATTTCAAAACTTGATCCTCCAGAAAGTGGAGAGCAACACTTATGCAGCTTCACAGCACAATACATTGTTTTAAAGCCACATTCATCAGGATTACCAACACAGACTGACAAGCTCAAATATGTGGTCCTTCTGTAGCTCAGTTGGTAGAGCATGGCGCTTGTAACGCCAGGGTAGTGGGTTCGATTCCTGGGACCACCCATACGTAGAATGTATGCACACATGACTGTAAGTCGCTTTGGATAAAAGCGTCTGCTAAATGGCATATATATAAATAGACAGAAGCCCTCTATATGGCAGACCAATCTGAACTCCTCCCTCGGCATGTCCAGCCCACTCATTATCTCAGCCAATCATGGCTAGTGGGAAGGTTGCTCACTTTTTCTGTGGCTTAACCAAGGCTCGTAATTTAACAATTTTATTCATATTTACAGATGGCATACAAGTTTGCTATTAAGGCACGTGAAAGTTCAAATGTTTGAGAAGGCATTTCTGTCAAAAAATGCATTTTAATAAAGAAAATTACTTGCGACATACGCCTAGTTTCCTGAATCGGGTCACATATTATTCGCATAATGGAGTTTGTAAACATTCCACTGTCTGGTTTTTGCTGCTGAAGTACAGTACCAGTCAAAAGCTTGGACACCTACTCATTCAAGGGTTTTTCATTATTTTTACTATTTTCTACATACATAGAATAATAGAGAAGACATCAAAACTATGAATTAACACATATGGAATCATGTAGTAACCAAAAAGGTGTTCAACAAATCAAAATATATTTTATATTTGAAATTCTTCAAATATGAGGACCTTTTTGGTGAGGACCTGCCTTACAACAGGCCTACAAGCCCTCAGTCCAGCCTCTCTCAGCCTATTGAGGACAGTCTGAGCACTTATGGAGGGATTGTGCGTTCCTGGAGTAACTCGGGCAGTTGTTGTTGCCATCCTGTACCTGTCCCGCAGGTGTGATGTTCGGATGTACCGATCCTGTGCAGGTGTTGTTACATGTGGTCTGCCACTGCGAGGATGATCAGCTGTCCGTGCTGTCTCCCTATAGCACTGTCTTAGGCATCGCACAGTACGGACATTGCAATTTATTACCCTGGCCACATCTGCAGTCCTCATGCCTCCTTGCAGCATGCCTAAGGCACATTCACACATATGAGCAGGGACCCTGGCCATCTTTCTTTTGGTGTTTTTCAGAGTCAGTAGAAAGGCCTCTTTAGTGTCCTAACTGTGACCTTAATTGCTGTTTGTGTCTTAACGACCGTTCCACAGGTGCATGTTCATTGGTTTATGGTTCGTTGAACAAGCATGGGAAACAGTGTTTAAACCCTTTGCAATGAAGATCTGTGAAGTTATTAATATTTTTTATTTTATTATCTTTGAAAGACAGGGTCTTGAAAAAGGGAAGTTTATTTTTTTGCTGAGTTTAGGTACGGTGTGCATTGTACACTAACACCGCTTCCAGCTGCCCCCTGGTGGCGATTCGACATTTTTATTCAGATATTCAAATCCTCCTGCAGGATTATTTTCCTACTGCAACGAAAGGGGTCAAATTGTGATTCGACATCTGTATGTGTCATGCCCTCCATCTCCAGGGGTGTGTGTGTGTGTGTGTGTGTGTGTGTGTGTGTGTGTGTGTGTGTGTGTGTGTGTGTGTGTGTGTGTGTGTGTGTGTGTGTGTGTGTGTGTGTGTGTGTGTGTGTGTGTGTGTGTGTGTTTGCGAGTGTGTGTCAGGCAGCATATTTAATTAGACTAAATCTGTAATGTGGATGTACTGTAGATCCCAGTGTATTGTATTATATGCCTTATTCCTCTGCCATCTTCTGCATAACATCACAACAGGATTCATTATGAATGTACAATTCATTTGTATTGTAGGCTAAAGCACTCTCTGTATTTCCCTTCTACTGTCATTTGAAAATGTTGCAAGAGCCCCCTCTAATGTTTAGGGATCCTTACTACAGGAAATGCTTCATTGATGTTTGAGCCTGTTTACAGTCACACATGGACAACTCTTGAATTGAGATATATTTTTATTGACAATGAAACAGGCCATAGACTAGTAACTAAGGAGATATATCAATGTGCTTACCCCTCAATATCATTTTGTGATCCCTCTATCACTAGCAACTGTTGTTGTCATGGTATAGTAACAACAGTCACTTTTACCTTTGTGTGCATCTTGATTCACTATAGAGACAGACAGGCCTCTCATGCCTTCATCAGTCCTCTTGCATATCAATGGGCTGGACTATAGAGAGCACGTAATTCACGGTTCGGTTGGGTCAATGAAATATACAGAACTCACAATAAGCTTTGTGCGTTGATCTTGTGGTTTCCACTTGTGTATGATTGACTTTTCAAGGATAGAGACCAGACTCTATTTGTGTCCATGGGGTCTACTGACGTTCACTAGTTACTAAGAGACCTGTAGTTGTTAAAATGGGCTTTGTGTTGTTTCTGGGAAAACAAACTCTATTTTAGGTTTTCTGATTTATGAGGAGCACGCAAAAACGCCTAAAAATAAAGCCTTATCTGAAGGAAACAACAGGAGAGGAAATCTTTAATTTCCTCGTTTTGGGGTCTGGAGTTACAATTTGCAGTCGTGGTAGCAAGCGCTTCCCATGTTAAATAAGTGCAGTTCTCAATGATGTATTATGCTGTCTTGGTAACATTGACATCTACAGTAGAAACATGAATATGTCAACAAACTGATGTCAAGCTGCGGGTTGACAGATGTTCCTTGTAGAGTAATTTACATTTACATTTAAGTCATTTAGCAGACGCTCTTATCCAGAGCGACTTACAAATTGGTGCATTCACCTGTAATACACTCGCTCCTACTCCAGCTCCAGCAATTCCATCAGTCAGCCCGCAGATCAGTTTCAGCCCGCAGATCAAGCCAGAAGGGTTTACTCTATGCAAAGGGAATACTATATCCCCCACCATGGGGACACAATGTGCCCAGAGGCTGAAACTGTACAGTATCTTACACCCCAAGGGTCTCTCACACCAAAAGTGGCACCACAAGGGGGACTGGGAGGGCTGTAGGACTTGGGTTCAGGCTGGTATCCCCTGCCCCACTACTTGCCTCCTCCGTGCCCCTAGGGTTCCCTATGTTCCCTGGCTGTAGGCTACTGTGCCTTCTCCCTGGTCTCCTTTCTTATTTTTCTGCCTACCTCGGCGAAACAGGGCCTATGTTTATAAACCTTAGAGGGTGGGAGAACTCCGGGCCAGCTGTTACAGCTAGGTCCCTGTAAACACGTTTTCTTTTCTGTGGACAGTCAGTGGAAGACAGTCGGTAGAAAAAAAGGTTCCATCTAGAACCTTAAAGGTTCGGCTATCCCCGTAGGAGAACCCTTTGAAGAACCCTTTTTGGTTGCAGGTAGAACCCTTTTGGGTTTTACATGGACCCCAAAGTGTTATACATGGAACCAAAAAGGGTTATCCTATGGGGACAGCCGAAGAACCATTTTGGAACCATTTTTTCTAAATCTGATGTCACAAAAGTAATCTAGATGCAATTGATGTTGCTTGAAACAAAGTTGCATCTGGGTTGCTTCACGTGTCACCCTCACAAAAATGCCTGCAACCTAGTTGTATTGGACCGCAAGAGATACAAATCTATCCTATTTCCTGCAACTGGCTGAATGCAATGTCCAATCAATGAGCAGAAGAAAGTTGACATGACTCGTCATATCGTTCTGTTGTCATGTCAACACAGCTGTCAGTGCTGATATAAACTGTGACAGACGAGACATGGGAAACGTAAATCAAAAATTCTAGACATCATGTCTAGTCATGGTTTATGTACATGGTCTGGCATTTTACAAGTGAACCCAGACCTTTCGCTGTACAGTTCCAACTGAAATTGTCCAACATTAACTGCACTGGCTAGCTAGTGTTTAAAATTCAAATAGGCAACGCTTTGGCTAGCTAGCTAAATTGTACATCCAGCATGTTGTCTATATCAATACTGTTACAATTACCAACCGGTTTGATAAACAAATTATTTATAAAACCATGATGTGATTGATGTATGACAGGATTGGTTGGATGTTGCATGCAATTTCAATTGTGTTTGAATTGCTTCATGTATCAGCAAATTTGCGTGAGATGATGTCATTTTCGATTTGCATTTGCAACAGAAATTTAGTCCAAATTGCTTCGTGTGACACAGTCTTAAGAGTGCAGAGCAGCCAGGCCAGAAGCGTTGACCTTGCAGTTTCCACTTGTGTGTGTGTGTGTGATTGACTTCTCAAGGATAGAGAGTTCTTCAACTCCTTTCAGTCTCCCTGTTTTGTTGTGGAGATATGTCCTACTGTCTCTTGATTTTCATGAGCCTAAATTAAACTTTTCATTATGTTTTCTTATTTTATAATTACATTCTTTAAGAGAGCGGTACAATTGTCTTCAACAAAGTATCTGTAATGTTAATGGTAAATCCAATGGGTTTGTGAACTATTGACTGCTGAAAGACTATATTGAGAGACACTTAGGCAAGAGGAGTTTATTTTTGTGTTTGGCCTTTAGTTCTAGCCTAGGCAGTGTCTCTTTGACAGCTCAAGAATAGTACCAGTGCATTCACAAGGTTAATTATGTTTTGGAACAATGACAGGAAACCACATATTGTAAATGCTGCACTTCCAAATAAGGAATAGGCAACTTTATATGGATATAGTGTGGCCTCTCATTAGGCTGAATATTATGTGTCGCTCATACTTTTGCATAAAAATTAGCATTTGGCCCATTTTGGAGGATCAACAGAATTCAAATTGCGAAACAATTAGACAAAAAATGTGCAATGGATGATTTGTCCGAGATGTTAGGTTTTAGATACTCCTACATTGACCGTGTTCAACCTAAAAGACAACCATGCTTGAATGTTATCCCGGTTCTTGTGGACATGAGTTATGGGAAGCGAGCTCTCCCACAGATCACCAGTTGCCATTACTGCCATATGACTGGCAGGGAACAAAGATGAGATTGATGGCAGGTCAGCGCTGCAGTAAAGCATTTATGTTTGACTGTTAGACCTCGTGCTTAGCTCTGACAATGGAACCAGGAACCAGAAGCATCCCAAGGCCATGACATTTACGGCTACACGATCACAACAGAACTGCACATATATGGAGCAGTATTAGCTGTAGAGTAGTCATTTAATGGTGGCAAAGCTGCAACATGTAACTTTTTGGTGACCCAACCAAATTCACCTAGAAATATGAGCTATAGATCTGTCATTCTCATTGAAAGCAAGTCTGAGAAGCGGTAGATCTTCTATGTGGGCTATTCCTATGCTTCCCGTTCTTAAGTTTAGTTTTTGCGTCGTTGACTTTCAGTTTTGTACACCAGCTTCAAACAGCTGAAAATACAATCTTTTTTGGTAAGGGAAATATATTTCACAGTGGTTTAGATGGTACAGTCTCTAGTCTAGACTATTCGTGCTTTGTTTTGTCACAAACTGAAATGAAAACTATTAGAACTTTAGCAATCAGGGAATGGCGGAGCGATTTCTGCATAGTGCAGCTTTAATATTAGTTTAATAGAAAATTGGGCAAATTAAATTGAAGGTACAATTACGAGTACATGGTTCGAGTCAAATAGTTTAAGATCATCACAAGTTCACAACATCAAAGGATACACGATTCAAATATAAGATGCAAGGTAGCCTAAATGAAAGAAACACAATGAGACAAGGATAACACCAAGTTGAACTGACCTATGCTTGACTTGTCAGGTCTTCAGGTCAAGGGGACATAATCGTGTCAAATTGCTGCATTGTGCATTAACACCTGGTAGCCCACTTCTATCGGGATATTTTTTGGTTATCTCTGCCCCTGTGGTGGCTGTATTGTGAAACAGGTGGGGGGTCAAACCCATATGGGTCGGTCTTAGTTGTGCATTGACCCCTGAGGTGAGCGGCCTCATCCAGCCCCAGGTTGGGACTTAGCAGATATTTTGACAGCTGCCACGGCAGCAATAGTGCAGATATTGGAAGTAGTCATGTCAGAATGGAGGAATGTGACTGTTTTGCCGTGAACGCGCTTTTCAGCAGCAGCTCTGGTATTTTGAGGGGCCGGGGGCGTAGCCGAGAGAAATTAGATTTTTTTCCCCCACCCATATTTTTATATAAGTGTGTCTCATAACAGGACATTGTGTAGCTGTAGTATCCATTATCCATACGGTGGAATGTTGTGGTTTGAAGACACATATTTTCTAGTACTTTTCTAGCCTACAATGCCTACAAGCATTGTAGGCTACATGGCGTTGTGTATAGGCTTGTACACTTACATAAGAAAGTCACTTGACTTAAGTCAGGAGGCTACTAATGCCTCATATGGGCTGTGAAACAAAATACATAAGGTTTAAGTGTCTAGAACTCGATCTGATTTTTACATTCACAGTCCTGCTTCATGAGAAGGTCACTGTTAACCTAAACGTCCCAAATGCTCATGGGCTACCCTAGGACAAACGAATGGGATTGAAGAATGACCTAGTGGAAAATCACCACACCGCTGAGGCCTCTGACAGTCTGGTCTACTGGAGGCATCATTCAGCATAGCTTCTGTCAGCAGCTCACCAATTACATCATGTGACACCCCATCTGTAAACTTTTTCCTCTTAAGGCCTCGGGAGAGTTGATTGGTGAAATGGACCCCACGACAAGTCCGAGGGCCACGAATGAGGGGGTGGGGGAGATGTGTGTTTAAGCTGTTACTATAGAATCAGAAAACGAAAACACTAGGCTATACACTCAACAATTATGAATAGGACACATTAGAACTGTAAAAAAAGACAATTTACATGAGTTGAGCATTTATATAGACATTGACTAGATCTTTGGTCTTGTAAAAGTTTATAATTATTGTGTGGCGTTTAGTAAAGTCTTTACACCCGTCTCCACAGTCATAGTTGAGAGTAGACCTATAAACCCTGAACCTATGGTTTGTCCTAATACGTAGGGCTTCAACGGTGGGCCACCAGAC
Source organism: Oncorhynchus keta (assembly GCF_023373465.1). Lineage (NCBI taxonomy): Eukaryota > Metazoa > Chordata > Actinopteri > Salmoniformes > Salmonidae > Oncorhynchus > Oncorhynchus keta. Next base: position 36,505,255 of record NC_068444.1, on the reverse strand, counting down.
TTCAGTCCGATGGGGGATCAGCTGATGTGCGTTTGGTAATGTGACTTTGGCCTCAGTCAAGGCTTAGTCGATGCGGTTCTTTGCTCCCTCTGACAGTTCCCCATAATGGTCCTCTCTGATTGGCTGGTGTCAGTTTCTACGCACTGCCAGAAAGCATTAAGGTGACACCTATATCCATGGATAACATTAAGTTTGTTACAGACGTGGCTAGTAGCAACACCCCTCTCCCCGTCTTTGGGGACTCACGTCCCACCAGCATAGTGTGATGCAGTGGGGTAAGATCTGTGATAACGAGGGTGTGCTGTGAGTTCGTACTACTAAAATGACATGGGTGCTTCCTGTTTTGTTCACCTCAAACTCACATTGAAGATGGCTGATCATTCTCAGCATATGGGACAGATGATGCAGACACTCAGTTACATGTCCCAACACAGATTCTGGGGGATCACTCAGTAGCTCAGATGTCTGGGAAACAACCTGATAGCCTTGTTCACAGGATATTTTCAGGCCTGCTTATCTGTCAGATTTTCCATACAACCATACAGGATTATTATATTCACTCATTCACCAATTATCTGAATTGAATACCATCCTTCATGACTGTAGTTAACAGGGAATCAGTAAAATGACACTCTCCACTTCAGCTCAGTGAGGGTCCAAATCCTGTCCATAATGGTTCTTTAATATGGAGGTGTGATCTGCATTCCAAGTTTATAAGTGAGGTGTAAGGCCTTGCAGATGATGGAGGCTCAGTTTGGCAGTATGGCAGGGGTGTGAGAGCTATGCTAACTGGGTGAACCTCAAGCAATGTCCAAATGCTATTAATACCAGTGGGATCAGCCAGGCAGTATTTGTAGTCACTGGTACTTGGAGCCGAGTACACTTGGCTTTTTGTTTTGACACGGACACCCACCTTAGTCGCTGTCCTGCAGTCTGGATTCAAGGCTTTAGTCTCTCCCCATCTTGTGGTCTAAGTGGACGTACTGTAAAGTTAATTCATTGACTGTCTGCAGAGTTGTTCCAGTGTTGGATTGATCTTTCTTGGATTGAACTTTTAGAAGGTTACCTCTACCTGAACGCCTGTTTATTTTCTATGTTTTGTTTGCAAAAACTCTGGGTGGTTTCTTCAAAGTAAGGATTTCTACCTTGAGGGTTGTAACTGCTGGACTCTGAACTCAACACACCCAGAGGACTCTGAGAAAGCGTACTTAGACTGCGATACACGCAGACACAATCTGAAGATCTGGCTAATTCACCAATCTTCCACACCCAGATAACACTATATTCGAATCCTCGAAATGTGAACTGGAAATGGCGCCTTAACTCCACTTTCGAGAAAGAACTCTTACAGATGCTGTGTAGAAAGTGTTGGTGAAGCAACAGATCAACAACTGTGTCTTGCAAGGCACATACTTCCGTTCTATTGACCATATTATTGACTATTATCAGACGGCTCCAGTTGATTGATTGTTTTTCACTACTTGGTCAGACCACGGTGTGGACAAGATGCGTGAGTTGATCTTACCTATCCCAGTGCGGAAAGTGAGGGAGCGCCAGAACAGTCTCCCGGCTCCCTCCCCGCCATTGTCATTACTTATCGCCTCCTACTCCATCCAGACTTCTAAGAAGTTTCCCTTTTTCCACTTAAAAAAATGTAGATATGAAGCGGAAAATGCCTTCTTCTGCAACCTGAAGCTGGTGGACTTCAACATCATTGACACGTTGGGGGTCGGAGGCTTCGGACGTGTGGAGCTGGTAGGATGTTTAAATAAAGTATGTACTGTTTGTCTGTATGTACTTATATGTTGATAACATCTTTCTCTCTTTTGTACACTGTTTCACTCCCAGTCCCAATCCCAAGGCATACTGTATCAACTGGGTAGACTGAATAGTCAAGGTTGCCCATGGATGACAACGTCAGTTTTTCCATGGTGGTAAAATTGCTAGGAGGTCCTCAAGAGTAGTCGACTGATTTCATTCTCTAGGGAAGGTCATTAGATGCAGACATCGTTGAATCATCAAATACCTTGTTTTTGGAGCTCTACATTTCCAGACAGTTCTCGAGACACATTGTCCTATTTCATTATAAACCATTGGCGGGGAATAAAGAGTAAAAGAGACGTTGAACTTAATTGGGAGATAAAGGACAGGGAGGATCCGTGGTCTTCTTGTCCTGTAACGGAGTGGTCTCAGGTCAGGTAGCAAGAATGTCTTTGGGCTATTTGAAGTCACTTTCCACTATGAGGGGCAGAAGAGGTAATGGAGCCCTGCCATGTGACCCACAGTGTTACATAGCATAGGAGTTCTCTGAAACTTTCCAACTTCAGTCTGCTTGTAGTACAGGCCTAATAGAATTGTGAGATTAACTGCATCAAATCTAGGCCAAGACTTCAAGTATATCTAGTTGTAACATTGATTGATTTATAATTACACCCAAAACACACACATGATTTATATGTTGAATGAATATAGAAAACACTTTTGACTCAATGTACAGGTAACTGCCAAAATAAAGGAAACGCCAACATAAAGCACTGTGCCACCATGAGCTGCCAGAACACCCCCTTATGCTCATTTGAATCCCCTCTACAAAGTCACTGAGATATCTTCTTCTAGCCATAGTATCCAAAATAATTGGCAACTGGCCATTTTTATACATGACCCTAAGCAAGATTGGATGTTAATTGCTTAATTAACTCAGGAACCACATCTGTGTGGAAGCACCTGCCTTCAATATAATTTGTATCCCTCGTTTACTCGAGTGTTTCCTTTATTTTGGCAGCTATCTGTATATTGCAATGCACAATTTGAATTGTGTCAATAAAAATGAATATACACTTAAACTGACACATAAAAGACTCGAAAGCATGTAAACAGATAGACAGAGCAAGTGAGGGTTGATCAAGTGAGTGCTAGAATGGAGCAATGCGGACCAGTGGGGTCTCAAGAGTTGCGGGCAAAGGAAAAGCCCAGCAGCTTGGCCTAAAGAGGAATCCCCTGCCCTGTCCTATTTTCGGCACTGCGGCATCCTTAGTAGAAACGAGTGGCCTTTCGCCTGCCTCCAGTCATCGTGTTCACTGTAGTGCAATCCATTGCTAGACATCACTGGGATTAAATGACCCTGGAAATGTAGGTGCTCCCTGACATAGGCAATGTGAAGAATGTCTTCTCCCAGTCAAACTATTTTCAGGTCCTCCGGAGTTACGAATAGACCCATGACTCATCTGCTATTACTGGGTCACAGAACAAGTGTTAAAAATGGCTCGACTACGACTTGATCTGCACAGCCAGGACATGTTTACATCTTCGCTTTTAGTGGTCGTTGACCTTGAGATGCTATATATCTTGCGTCGTCTGTGTCCTGCAGGTGCAGCTGAAAAGCGATGAGATCAAAACTTTTGCGATGAAGATCCTGAAGAAGAGGCACATCGTGGACACTCGGCAACAGGAGCACATCCGCTCCGAGAAGCAGATCATGCAGGAGGCCCACTCAGACTTCATCGTCAGGTAGCTACATACAGTGCCTTCAGAAAGTATTCACACCCCTTGACTTTGTCCACATTTGCTTATGTTACAGCCTGAATTAAAAATAGATTAGATTGAGATTTTGTGTCACACAATACATCATGTCAAAGTGGAATTATGTTTTTAGATTTTTTTACAAATTGCCTTGAGTCAATAAGTATGTTATGGAAAGCCTAAATAATGTTCAGGACAAAATATTTGGGTAACAAGTCACATAATAAGTTGCATGGACTCACTGTGTGTGCAATTATAGTGTTTAACGTGATTTTTGAATGACAACATAATCTCTGTACCCCACACATACATCTGTACAGTTCCTCAATCGAGGAGTGTATTTCAAAGACAGATTCAACCACAAAGATCAGGGAGGTTTTCGCATGGTGGTGACTGCATGATGTTGTAGGTATGCTTGTCATCGGCAGGGACTCAAGTTTTTTGGGGATGAAAATAAAACAGTATAAAGCTAAGCACAGACAAAATCCTAGAGAAAAACTTATTTCAGTCTGCTTTCCACAAGACCCTGGGAGACAAATTCACAAATTAACCTAAAACGTGCTGAATACAACAGGTGTAGACTTTACTGTGAAATGCTTAATCACATGCCCTTTCCCAACAATACAGAGTTAAAAATTATGAAAAATGTATACAAATTTGCAAATAAGAAAAACTAAAGGCAATAGTAACACAAAAAAATTATGATAACAAGGCTATATACAAGGAGTACCGGTACCAAGTCAATGTGCAGGGGTACGAGGTAGTTGAGGTAATACAGTATGTACGTGTACTGTAAGTAGGGGTAAAAGTGACTAGGCAATCAGGATAAATCACGTGTGTGTGTGTGTGTGTGTGTGTGTGTGTGTGTGTGTGTGTGTGTGTGTGTGTGTGTGTGTGTGTGTGTGTGTGTGTGTGTGTGTGTGTGTGTGTGTGTGTGTGTGTGTGTGTGTGTGTGTGTGTGTGTGTGTGTGTGTAGTATGTGTGTGTAGTATGTGTGAGTAGAGTCCAGTGAGTGTGCATGGAGCCAGTGCAAAAAAATAGCATCAATGTAAATAGTCTGGGTATCCATTACATTAGCTTTCTTCAGCAGGTTCATGGCTTTGGGGTATAACTGTCCAGGAGCCTTCTGGTCCCAGACTTGGCGCTCCGGTACCGCTGGCCATGCAGAAGCAGAGAGAACAGTCTATGACTTGGGTGGCTGGAGTCTTTTACAATTTGTAGGACCTTTCTCTGACACCACCTGGTATATAGGTCTTGGATGGCAGGGAGCTTGCCCCCAGTGATGCACTGGGCCGTACGCATTACCCTCTGTAGCGCCTCTGTAGTTGCCATACCAAGCGGTGAGGCAGCCATTCAAGCTCTCAATGGTGCAACTGTAGAACTTTTTGAGGATCTGAGGGCTCATGCCAAATCTTTTCAGCCTCCGGAGGGGGAAGAGGCATTGTCATACCCTCTTCATGACTGTGTTGGTGTGTTTGGACCATGACAGGTCCTTAGTGATGTGGACACAGAGGGAACTTGAAGCTCTCGACCCACTCCACTACATCCCCGTCGATGTGAATGTTAAATAGAATAATGTGTAAATATTGTACACTCCAGGGGTGCGAAGCTCTTAGAGACTTACCCAGAAATACTCACATCTGTAATCTCTGCCAAAGGTGATTCTAACATGTATTTACTCAGGGGTTTGAATATATATGTAAATTAGCAATTTCTGTATTTCATGTTCAATACATTTGCAAAAATGTTCACTTTATAATTATGGGGTATTGTGTGTAAAAAAAAGTATTCAGGCTGTAACAACAAAACATGGAATAAGTCAAGGGGTATGAATACTTTCTGAAGGTATGCATACTTTTGGAAGGCACTGTATATGTAGAGATGTCAGATACTCGCTAGATGTAGAGATATCTCAGCCAGGTGTCTCTACTGATATCTCTTCCGATAGACTACTTGGTTATCCCCAAGAAAAGGACGCAATTTACAGTTGACATGTTCTCTATGTGTGTTTCAGGCTATATAGGACATTCAAAGATGCCAAGTATCTTTACATGTTGATGGAGGCTTGCCTTGGGGGAGAGCTCTGGACCATACTTAGGGACAGGTATGGGAAATGCATCTCTCAACCAATTCACTTTCAAATGATACCATGTTGCCTTGCTTTCCCCTCTGCCTTCATCCTTCTGACTTGCGTGAATGTTGTCTTCCACATTGCAGAGGTTCATTTGAAGACTCGACCACACGGTTCTACACGGCCTGCGTGGTGGAGGCCTTCGCTTACCTGCATTCCAAAGGGATCATCTACCGAGATCTCAAACCCGAGAACCTCATCCTGGATCACAGAGGCTATGCCAAGCTGGTGAGTGGACAGAGACCTGAGGACACCTTCACACCTGCAGTATAATAATATGGCTCAAGACCCACGGCAACTGCTGGAAAGGGTGTTCGGTCAATGAGATCTCATTGGCGCGCTCCTGTCTCTTCACAGGTGGACTTTGGCTTTGCAAAGAAGATTGGGTTTGGGAAAAAGACATGGACTTTCTGCGGGACCCCGGAGTACGTGGCACCTGAGATCATCCTGAACAAGGGGCATGACATCTCCGCTGACTACTGGTCATTGGGAATCCTCATGTACGAACTCCTGACTGGAAGGTGAGGGAGGAGGTTTGTGGATATGGCTGTAGGAGATTTGATTGTATACCCAATAGAATAAGTGACTGGGATCAGAAGGAATGCCTGCTCTGTCTCTCATACCTGCAACCCCACCCACATCTAGATGCAGGGTTAAAGCACCACATATTTGTTTTTAAATGAATGCTCCTGCTTCTTCTTCAGCCCACCATTCTCAGGGCCAGATCCAATGAAGACATACAATATAATTCTGAGAGGAATCGACATGATTGAATTTCCAAAGAAGATCACCAAAAATGCTGCCAATTTGACTAAGAAACTATGCAGGGACAATCCTTCGGAAAGACTTGGAAACTTGAAAAATGGAGTCAAAGATATCCAAAAGCACAAGTAAGTCAATTAAGTACTTTACCCTGCCTGGCTAATGGCCATGATTGCACTTTAGACTGAAAAAAACAACAGCAAATATTTTTTTAAACAGAGTTTAAAAGTAGCCCAGTGGTTAGAGCGTTGGACTAGTAACCGGAAGGTTGCGAGTTGAAACCCCGAGCTGACAAGGTACAAATCTGTCGTTCTGCCCCTGAACAGGCAGTTAACCCACTGTTCCCAGGCCGTCATTGAAAATAAGAATTTGTTCTTAACTGACTTGCCTGGTTAAATAAAGGTAAAATTTAAAAAATATATATATTTTTAAATTTCTCTCTTTGAAACTCAGATGGTTTGAAGGCTTTAACTGGGAAGGGTTGAGGAAAGGAACCCTGACTCCTCCAATCATCCCTGAAGTAAGTAAAAAGATGAGTTGGTTTCATGTTAAAATGATGCATCTGAAGAGCATGCCAGTGTTAGCATTACTTCCTTTATTAAACCATTACATGCAATTAATCCAGCCCCTCCTCTTCTCTATCAGGTCTCGTCTTCAACTGACACAAGCAACTTTGACAGTTTCCCAGAGGACAACGATGACCCTCCTCCAGATGACATGTCTGGCTGGGATACAGATTTTTAACACCACCCTCCATGTGTAGTAGCCTCTCCAGTAGCTCCCTAGTCCTGCCTCATAATGGACTTTTCTGGGGATGCCTTTCAAGGGTTTGGCAGCAGAGAACAGAGAGACAGACAGTTGATGACGCTGTGAACGGACAGTGACAGTGAATGAGGCAGTCGTACCGCTTTGGGTCACCAAGATGCCTTCACCAATGTTGCTCCACTCTCCTCCGAGGTGGCATCGGGACTAATGTTTTAGAACGACAAAAGTCTCTCACCATCATCGTCAACCATGCCCCCCCCACTGGATCCCCTCATGGAGAGGTTTTTGATTTATTCTTGTCACACATTTGTATATTTAGGTTTATGTATTTGTTGTGGCTGTTAGCACTTACAATACCAGTGTTTTCAGTGATTACTTGTGATACTGAGTGGATTGGGACTGAGAGGGAGAGATTCCTGCTCACTGTTGTAGCATTTATGGACCACAATTCCAACAGGGGGGTTGTTGACTCTTTTAAACACTTGTCATCAATAATCAAAATGTTATTTTTTACAAGTTCCTTTGTATCATATTATACATTTGAATGTTACACATGATTACAACACATAAAGATGATATATTGTCTATTATGCATACTGTATTCCATTGGGGGATAAACACACACACACGCCACGTTCAATTACACACATGTAATTACACAATTTATAAGCGCAAAGTTGTTTGATTGATAAAAACTACTTGGGCCTTCCCTTCACCGTTCAAATCTTTTCTAAAGCCCTACAGTGTTAAAAAATTGCAAGGACATATTGGAATTTACCATTTATTAGCATTTAGTTATTTATTAAAGGTCACATGCAGCCGTTTTTTAAAATCTCAATATCAAATCATTTCTGGGTATCAATTAGGTACCTTACTCTGGTTGTTTTAAATTAAAATTGCAAAAAATAATAAAAATAGCTTCTTAGCAAAGCTCACATTCTCAAGCAAGAACTGTCTGGGAGTGGTCTGAGTGGGGAGGGGAAAACTGAAAACTAGCTTATATTGGGAGAGAGACCAATAAGACAGTTACAAACCTATTAACTAAATTACCACCTAGTGATGTCACCAGGCAGGCCAAAACTCCATCCCACCAGAACAGGCTGAAATTTCAGGCGATATTTTCAAACAGTTCTTACACTAAAAGGGCATTATCGTCATTTTCACAATTTCACAGTATTATTCAACCTAATGGTGCGGAAATATATATTTAAAAAAGGGGGGTTCTACTAAGCTATATGGAATTGTTTTAAGAAGGATCATTTAGCTATTTGATTTAGAATTGTAAGACCCATTGCAGTATATAAAAATATATAATCATTTATTAAACATGTTATTTGGCCTTACTGCTATTAGCCCATTACAAACGCATTTAATAACAGATTCACTACAGGAACAACAGATAGCCCCCCCATTCTAAAGGAAGTTTGTTCTGAAGTGTCTATCCTATATCTGAGAGATATGAGAGATCTGGAAACATACAATAATTATTCTTTAAACATGTATTTAACCCCATATTTCTGGCACTAAACAGTCTACATAAACACAGTACTTCCATTATTATTATTTATTATTTTTTACTGGTACCAGGGACCTTCAGACAAGTCTTGTGATTCCTGTGGGCATCCTCGAGAGTCTCATATTTCCATAGAGGGGTTATAATAGTTTTTAGGCCAAACCATTCGGACCCTACAGACGATTTTGTGAGCAGACCAATTTTTGGGATGTCTCATGGTCTGACAAACATAGCTCTAGCTCTGTGACCTTTCAGGAGATGAGGTAGTGCGACATATGCTTCTCAATCCACATGATGAAGCAAATGAGGTGGATTGAGACGCATCTGATGCAAAAAAAGAAAAACCCAGATATCTCTAGTTTAAACATGACAGATTTTTTAATGGGGATTTTTGAATTATGCTAATTAGATTTCCCCGGGGGCTCGGAGATTGACCTTCCGGGAGTGCAAAGGAAGGATCCAACCATTGAGTGGGGAAACAGCAAAGAACAGATTATACCACTAGAGGGCAAACTGGTACTTGTACAAAACAGGTTTACCAGAGAGGGACACAGCAAGGGTTTTGTCTAGAAGGGACACAGCTTTTGTCAAAATGTACTTTTCGTTGTAGGTTTAGCAGAACTTACTCAGCATGTTAGGATAATTAACATAGCAGGTTAGGAGAATTAGGTTGAAGTTAAGAAAAGGGTTAGGATAAGGGTTAGCTAAAAGGCTAAAATAATCTACTTTTGATGTCAACTTGACAAAAGCTGTATCCCATGTAAATTATGTCAATACACTGACAATTTAAAGGGAGGCAGGAAGTGGACTTTGATAATTGGCTAAATACAATCAGTCTGTCATACAGAGATTATTCTGCTATTCACATGCTTCATTTCCCATCAAAATGGAGCTTAGAACATTAGAATTTCTAAATGAAAGGCAAGATGGCTGCTATTCTACAGGCCTCACTCACATATATTACCATAATTTCTAACTTTTATATTGCACTTGAAAACAAATGAATATTATTTATTTCAGGACCAGAAGTAAATATTTCTGTACATCAATATTTAGATCTGATTAAAAAAAAAATATATATATATATGTATAAATAGGTTATACTTTCATTATTTAATTTGAATATTTGGGATATGTTTTGTCAAATTAAATCTCGACATATTTTCTCAAGCTTGAATGATCTTTTCATGTTATCACCATCATCCACTGAATTACTGAAGTCGCTCACCCCAGTTCTGAACACCATTACATCGCTTTTGGCATTATTGAAAGTGCCTTAAAATCGATGGCGTCCAAAAGATATCTTCAATATTTGTTTTAATACTGCATGACAAGATCAAACAACTTAACCGGTCGTCATTACTTGGCTTGCTGCTTTTTTTATGGTCCATCTATTTATATGCCGTTTTCTTACAATAAAATGTAACTTTCAATCAATATGAAAGATGATGCTCCTCGTTTCATTTGGTGAAGCTGTTCTCTGGTTACTTACTCCCCGATCTGTGCTGGTATTTTGTACTGGGTCGGTAACTACAAGGCAGCTTATTTGATAGAATTACATGTCCAATACACTACACTGTTATTACTTCCTTTGATAACCACTCTGACCACAGGAGGGAGCTTTCAGAACACCTGACCCTCCAGGCGAAAGATTACCTTATCTAACTAAACTATAAAGTACATTTTCTGCCTCTTTATTATTTAAACCGAACACAAACGGATTGTGTGTTTGTTTAACACTTTAGGGACATGGGCTAACTAGTGAGGTTCTATTGTAGCATGAATGGATTAGGCCGCAACCAGGTTTTCAAAACAGACCTGGCATCCAACCAAATTAATTTGCTGAGTAACCGAAAAAAGTCTGTTAAAACCCGCTAAAAGCCGAGCAAACGGACTGTTTGTAAAAACGCCATAGCTGCCGGAGTCTGATTAAGACATGGGGGTTCAGGACTGTTTGATCTGTCCTCATCAAAGGGGCCTTCACACAAGCTTCATTTTACACCACTGTAGGCTTTGGATGTACAATTAAAACAAAGCCTAAAGACCAACGAATCGGGATGAATGCTGCCAATTGACGTTAAATGAAGTGTATTGAACGTTTGTCTTGTGGTGGCCTATTAAAGCCTAACTAACCTTTGTCAACAACATCAAAGACATTTATTTCAGAGGCTTTGTCTAGGCTATTTGGCAAACATGCACTTTGAAACGGTTAAATCGTATTTTGTTCCTGAATACTTCACTCAATTATCTAGTTCGGTTATTTAGGCTATGGTTAAGATTTGAAAAATATTTTAATCACTTTAAAATACAACTTTAATATATGTTTGTATTTTATTCAATCATGATATAAGTCCCTATAGTATTTTAAAGATGTTGTTAATTTTCCCCTTTTTAAATTTATTTCAAATGGGATGTTTTGGGATATTGCAAATCTTTTTTCTAATCCACTATTCCTAATTTAAGAGCAGGCTAGTTTTAAAAACTGGACAGGTTTTCTTTCATAACCCGATATCAAGCAACAGTTTTTATACAATGTATTGAAACTTAATTATCATGCCACAATGTTGGAATTTGCACAATAGGCTACAACATCATGAGAGGTGCTGTAGGGGTAATTATGCTGACAACAGCTTTATCTGAGGGGAAGGGAATATGCCTATTTGATTTGATTTGATTTACTTCTGTGTCTAATTGTTTTACAGGCTACATAAGAAATTCAGAGAGACAGTGTGAAAGAGAGACCGATGTGAATTCTTTATCGCAGGGTGCCAACCAACCCATATTTATAAGTAATTCAGTAAACGTTTCACTCTCCACGATTTGCATATTCCCCTTTGATCCCCGCCACTTTTTTTTCAAATCAAGTGCATTTCAAATGCCGCTAATGGGGAGTAAATGTCTTTAATGATCACCCATTAGAAAACCACGGGGCGCCTGGGGTCAGTAAGAGCCACTATTTGCAGAGGCATTTGATGACCCCTGATAGACCTCCGTTATAAAAAGGTATAAACATTTATTAACAGTAGGCTTACAACGAAAAACTACTCAATATACACAATGTAGCCCCCGTTATGTTCGTCATCTCGAAATACCGATTTAAGTGCAACCAGTGACACCTTTCTGGGATAAAATAGGCTGCAAATGTCCAGTGTTATCAATAAATGTGACCAGATGCTGATAACGTATGAGTCAAATGAAAGACTGTAGCTGCATAACGGTAATAGGGGTAACGTGTCCATTAGAGGAAAAATGTGTCGGTGTGTCATCTCGTGACGAGTCATTGACAGTCATTGTACACAAACATTCTCGACATGTTTTGGAATAGGATTCCCGGCCAATGGGTACTTGCTGTGGGATGCGTCATGATTCGAGCCCTTTGAAATGTCATCCACCCCTTTGTTACACATGGCTGGGGGCGGGATGCAAACAACTCGGCATGTATAAATCTTGCATCAGGAATCCTAGGATTACAGTGGTAGTTTACTCCTCCTACTAGTACACCTATCTGCCCTCGAGTTGTAGGCTACTATTGCATCTTGGAATTGGTACCATTTGTACATACAACAACCATTTCTACAATGGCAATGATGCTGCCATTCGGTTATTCCGCTATCTTTTACATGCTGGTCGGATACTTTGATTCTGCATGCGCTGGATCCGTGCTTCTCAACTCAAATGCCATCAAGAACATACCTTTAGTGGCGGGTCTGAGTCACCCGATAAGCGCGAGCCCAGCCGACTTTTCATTTGACAGCGGGACCCAAAATATGGCAATTGATACCATACAGGTAAGCCCAGCATCAATTTGTCATACAAGTTAACTATTTTATATTGATCAAAGTAGGCTATACACTGTGTTGAAATTGGAGGTTTAAAAATGGACCATAGATTCCCTCCGTTAAAATTAACATTTTACCATCGGCAATATGCCTATTATTTAAATTGGATACTATTCTAAAAGCTAAATGCATACATGAATCATCTACCTCTCTTCTTTCAGTCTTTGAGTTGCTCCACGGACGAGGAGTGCGGTGACCATGGTTTATGCTTTGTGTCCCGAGGCGCATGTCTCCCGTGCAAGAGGCGCAGGAAGCGCTGTATCCGGGACACTATGTGCTGCCCGGGCAACCAGTGCAGCAATGGTGAGTCGCCTACAAGTCCCAGCTCTTTCATGTTAAATTACACCGTCAAATCTGTTCAATAGAGCCTTAGAAGATGTGTCTGAAGCCACTCCTCGCTGCTTTGAACTTTTGAAGAGAAGTGTAGTCAGTTGAATTTAAGCAATTCAACACACTTGTTGAAAGGACTTAGTGTAATTTCAAGCACATCATCTCATGTTTGATCTTCTTGTTACCTTCCTAGGAGTGTGTTTACCCAGCGATCCTGACATGGTTCAGCACATCCGAATGGAGGACATAGTGCCACCCAGCAATACACATGAGAAAAACTCTACAGTGGAACTGAACTCCAAGTTGCCCACGCAAGATCTTTCACAAACCCCAAAAGGTATGTAAACAAATCAGTTATAATGTTTACCGTGGTAAATGGACTCCGGGTGATATATGTCTTGTTATACACCAAGCCAACAATATGCTCATGTAGTTTACTTATTTGTTCAGGTCTGGAAGGAAAGCGCTGCCTGAGGTCTTCGGATTGCACAGAGGGACTTTGCTGCGCGCGTCACTTCTGGTCCAAGATCTGCAAGCCAGTGTTGAAAGATGGTCAGGTCTGCACCAAACACCAAAGGAAAGGCACACACGGTTTGGAGATATTTCAACGGTGTGACTGTGGAGACGGCTTGTCCTGCAGAACACAGAGAGGGGAGCACAACGGCAAGGCATCTCGAAGTCTGCACACTTGCCAAAGACATTGAATCAGCGGCAATCCGTGGGGTTTCGGTAGCCTTTCAGAAAGTCTGACTGGAGGACTGATGTGATTTCTGACAAGACCCGTTTTGTTCTGCTCTTCTGATTTTTGTCACTCAAAAATAGCAGAGTAGTTGTGATTGTTTCTCTATGGAACTCGAGATATATGATTGTTACGGTAAATTACTGTATTGTACATAACTTATAGATAATGGCACTTAATTATTTTTGGTCACAACAACTATTCGAGGAGAAGGTGCTCTCTCTATGCTGTTATCACATTATTGTAAATGTATTAACACTGTGATTTATACAACTTTATATAGATTCTGATATAAATTTATATTTTTATTTGAAATAAAGAGTGTTCAAATATTTTACTGTCTTATGAGATAATTTGCACAATATTGCATCAAATCAAATGTATCTATAAAGACCTTTTTGCATCAGCCAATGTCACAAAGTGCCATATAGAAACCTAGAGAGGAACCAGGCTCTGAGGGGTGGCCAGTCCTCTTCTGGCTGTGCCGGGTGGAGATTATAACAGTACATGGTCAAGATGGTTGTTTGTAATTGCACGCAATCATTTCCTCGTTTAGTGACCTACCAAGGGAATGTGGAATTGAAATGATGCAGTCAAAGGATTGATATTGGCTGTTCCATTAGTCTGACCAATTCCAAAACATGACGCAAGGTATACACCACATTTATAACTATCGATGCATATTGCTACAGTTCTAAAACACTACTTATTATGAAAATAATGTATTAGGCTATATGGGAATCACTGTGATACGTTCCTTTATTTGACAAATCCCAACATCAAACATCTACCACTGTAGTGAGCTGTATAATTTGATGTACACTAGAATCCATCCCTTTGCTACTCATGCCTTCCATGTGGCTGTTTTAGAGAGTGACTTTTTGATTTGATTTTATTTCACCTTTCTTTAACCAGGTAGGCTAGTTGAGAACAAGTTCTCATTTGCAACTGCGACCTGGCCAAGATAAAGCATAGCAGTGTGAACAGACAACACAGAGTTACACATGGAGTAAACAATTAACAAGTGAATAACACAGTAGAAAAAAAAGAGTCTATATACATTGTGTGCAAAAGGCATGAGGAGGTAGGCGGATAATTACAATTTTGCAGATTAACACTGGAGTGATAAATTATCAGATGGTCATGTACAGGTAGAGATATTGGTGTGCAAAAGAGCAGAAAAGTAAATAAAAACAGTATGGGGATGAGGTAGGTAAAAATGGGTGGGCTATTTACTGATAGACTATGTACAGCTGCAGCGATCGGTTAGCTGCTCAGATATCAGATGTTTGAAGTTGGTGAGGGAGATAAAAGTCTCCAACTTCAGCGATTTTTGCAATTCATTCCAGTCACAGGCAGCAGAGAACTGGAACGAAAGGCGGCCAAATGAGGTGTTGGCTTTAGGGATGATCAGTGAGATACACCTGCTGGAGCGCGTGCTACGGGTGGGTGTTGCCATCGTGACCAGTGAACTGAGATAAGGCGGAACTTTACCTAGCATGGACTTGTAGATGACCTGAGAGGCTCACCACACTCCCTTTGGCCTGGTCATCTTGAGCAGAAGAACTGTATGTCCTAACTAACAAATGGAGGCTTGGTTCTAAACTCCCAGCTTAGTCAGATAGCCAAGTGAACTCTGATGTTGAACTCTGAACTTGCAGGGAGGTATGAGTGATGTGTGGTGATAGTGTCGTCATGCCTGTCCCAGACCACAAGTGTACCGTGGGTACAAGCTTTGCCTGATGCTAGAACAAATTAATTACATTTTAAAGAGGCATTGCATTAACATACTTCAGCATTCCTATTACATAGTACACAAAACATCCATCCCTGTCAAGTATTTGTTGATTCGGTATGTAGTATTCAACTTTCTTTGTGTTCCCCCACCTTATAGGTAACGAGGAACTGCAGAGTTTAAGTATTTACTTCAAGGTGTCAAGCATGACAAAGCAGAGGGGTAGGCATTTCAAAGCACAGGTTATACAGTTTGCAATTGTCCGCTTCCCATACATGTGCATCAGCTAGCACTAGAGAGGCTTCCTCTTGCTTTTTGTCAAGACCATCAACGGTGGTGGAAGACCCAACACATCGGTGGATGGAATCTCATGTAGCACAATGGTGAGGAGGAAACTCGAAATGACCCACTAGACATACAGTATAACAGCTAATTCTGTGAGGGAAAGAGTTGGTATCTTTAGAGTTTCAAAACAAGGGCCTTGCTATTTGATATAAATGTCTAAAGGAAAAGGGAACCCTTTTTAGTAGATATTGCTGGTATACACTCATAATGAATCTGCAAACATTCAGCGTGAATCCTCTTTTGCAGTGCAATACAATAAAATAGCAATTCGGCCTCTACTCAACAGTGTGAATGTTTGCAGACTACCTCAAATACCCCCTCATGAAGAGTAGTTAAGTAACTGGAGGTTTGCAAACAAACAGAGTTAGAAAAACACCAAAACTTTTATGTCAAATGGGCATTGTGTTTGGTAAAGTATGTACTTTTAAACTCACACACTCAAACCTGTGTTTCTCCTTGACCTGGATGTTGAGGACAAGACGTGGTTCTATATACTGTATGTTTTTTTATGGGATGTAGGCTTTCAGAAGCAGAGAGCTTCATAATGCTGATGAGTAATTCACGACACAAACCTGTTGATAGTGATATTGGATCTGTGATCACACACACACACACACACACACACACACACACACACACACACACACACACACACACACACACACACACACACACACACACACACACACACACACACACACACACACACACACACACACACACACACACACACACACACACACACACACACACACACACACACACACAAGCGACTGCAATGCAAATCATTAAACATCTACAGTATGAAACCTAAAGATAACCATCAGCATAGTCCACTTGCTCACCTAGAACCTTTCTCCTTGATGGAGCCTTTGGCGTGTTCATCGACTGTATTAACATTCAACTGCAACACACATCTCTTTAATGGAGTTGAAGAGTTCAAGTGCACAAAGTCCCAGTCTCTCATGACTTCATTTGGTTGCACCCAAAGCAGGTGTAACATATGTAGATATTATGGGTAGGGGTTACTCTGTTACCATACCTATTACTGAATGTGGATGTTGCTAGGCTGTTCTTTTCCAAGAAGTACTCACCTGTAAGCAATATAAGTGTATGGAATATAAACTACTGTAGATATCTTTCATTATCTTTCATATCTTTCATTTAGATGATGAAGATCATAACTGGTGAGGCGAGGAAGGGAGATTGTCGCCCCACAACCTGTGGATACACTGCCATCTTTGGCCCTCTGACGTCGGCATCAAAGGACTGAAGATGTTGATTTGATGGGAAAACAGGATGCACAGATGATAAGTAATTAAAACTGCACTTCCGCCTCCCCACTGCCCATTAGTGGCGTGACAATAAATATGTTCTCCGTCCCGTGAACTGGAATAATTCAGGGGATTTAACCTTATTGGATATAACGTGTGTGTGCCACACAACAGCTTCCCGTTGATATGGCTGAATGGGATGTACCAATTAATGTGCCCCTGATGCAAATGAACTGTGGTGACTCATTAGGGATAACCTGTGACGATTTTGCACTTCCAGGAGATGGCACTTGTGCGAGAACAATATTTCCGCTGTTAGACTTCAAAAAGACAAGCAATATGTCAGATGTTAATAAGTACGATAAAAAAGCATGGCGTTGACTCTTTTACAATAAGTGCATAACCATTTTAACATAACATCCTGGTCATTTTGTTTTTGGGTCAGTGATACAGCAAAAGTGGTTTACAGCATTAACATAGATGACCCGGTACTTGCAGCTGTGTATTTTTACTAGCAGCCTGACTGCCACGTTTGAAAATGACAGACGTGAAGATCCAACAGGAATGATGTCCGGCGTCACACACAAGGGCTCACAGAGGAACGGGCGTCTGAAGAGCAGACGGCTGTCTGCGGGGTCAGCACACAAACAGACAGGAACAGTCAAACACCTTTACTGTTGTGGGTTTACCCAAAGGCTGGTCAGAGACAGAAATGATTTCAATCTTCAAGTAAAAGCTAGCTGATGGCATTTACCGTAGGCCTTTACACCAATACCCGTACGGTATGTGTTGAAAATGGCAGATTTGGGCACTGATAAGTACATCAATTGGGACACAGTGGCTGTACATTAACATTCTATAAATTATGTCAGAGCTCAAGTTCTGCGCTTCGCAGCGTTGTATGGGTTTTGACTTGCGGCGGTTCTGAACTTGAGCACCTCACGCGACAAGAAGTTGCCCCCATCCCTCCGCTAATTAGGCAACTGTTGCAAATGTTTTGGTGTCTGAGTGAAGGAAATGCTATAAATTAAGAAGACTAGGTGTATTTGGAAATATGAGACGTTCAAGATTATAATAAATACCGCTTTGATGTCATACTAGCAAGCTAAATGTGCACTTTACATTTCCATATAAAACTTGTGTCATAAACAGTGTCAACCTTAATAATCACTATGTTTGATGTACAGTTACAAGATGACATGGCGTCATACTCTGGGTTGTTCTGAACAGAACGAGCCTGTTTGTCTAAGTGTGAAGAAAATTTGCCGCGGAACACACACACCTGGATTAACTCATGTCTCCATTCTATGCGCACCAAAATGATCTGTTTCTCTGAATTGCCTTTTGAAAGCCTAATACTGTATTGTATAACTTAGCTAGTCGCATTGGCAATCGAACAAGCTTTCAAATGATGCCCACCTGACCCAGATTCTGATTTATAATGGTCCATTTTTGGATTGCATAAACAACAATAGTTATTGTGTAATGGCAGGGATGCAGGGTTGTGTTCCAAACAAAACAACTGGAAGAGTGCCTGCTCTAGTTCCTCAACGGCACAGCTTGGAGAGCTCAAAAAACACCTTATAGTTGAAGACTCTTCTTTGAGTTTATAAAAGTGCATTGAAATGATTTAGGAACTGTGGAGACACCAGGTAGTCCTCTCACTCAAACCATTTTTTTTTGTTGGTCATATGCTGCATCTGCCCCACATTTGCCAGGAATACTGTTATCTTGTTATTGGACGTACCCAGGGTATTTTCAGATGTCGTTATCAACAAATGCGGGAGAAAGTGACATAATGTTTGGATTTAGTCTTGTTTCAGGTGAACTGCTTTGTCCTCAACTTTGTCCTAATCATTTCCCCCATAGCTCCAAACGGTTTCCTTCCATTTTCTACCATGCTTATGCATTTCAAATTTTCTCTGTAAGAAACATTTCAATTTAGCCATATAGGCCAATTCCCATGAGTGTAAAAGCTTAAGGATCAACATCTATTGTACTTTATATGTAGCCTAATAGTGATTATGTCCATTTCCAATACATTGCTTACAAGGCAGTTTACCACATTGCCTGGGAACTGCAGATGTATTATAGACAGACTATATAAAACTTTGAATTTTCCCCCCTCATTATCTAACCAAATATCTTGATCTCTGCCAAAAGCATAATATTTAAAATCTTTATTGGACTCAATCAGAAGATGCTTGCCTCTTTGCCAGACAGAAATTGACAGCCTACCACAGATATGGGGATGAATTTCTCATCTGGAAACATGAATTTGGTCACAGCCGCAATGACAAGGATACGCAGCATGCTGTCTCGATCAATACAATCTGTGTGCTTAAACTCCCTCCGTCCAATTCTTTCCAATTCATTCAAATCGAACTTCTATTGTTGTCCAACAGACTTTCCTGCAGGATGCTAATGTCTCCAGGCTACATCTGTGCCAGGCAGGTGTAGCCTCTCTGTGCTGAGGGGGGCTGTCATAAGATTACTAGACTGCCATGATATTCCAACATAATAACATAATAAGGTGGACATTAAAAGGGAATATCCTTGACTACCCTATAGTAACATACGGGAGAGAGAGACAAAGAGGAAAGTGATGATGAACTGAGTGGCTGGCCTCTGTCGTAAATCCTCTGATTTACAGTGAAGGGGGCGGAGGAAAGGCAAACCAAGGTGAGCCTGCCACACCGGACTGTGACCAGCTGTGTGTGTGTGTGTGTGTGTGTGTGTGTGTGTGTGTGTGTGTGTGTGTGTGTGTGTGTGTGTGTGTGTGTGTGTGTGTGTGTGTGTGTGTGTGTGTGTGTGTGTGTGTGTGTGTGTGTGTGTGTGTGTGTGCGTGTGTGTTTGCGCGCGTGTGGGAAGACACCACAGCCAACCTAACCTCAACTATAGCCTTGTAAGCCAGGGAAGGTAAATAGATGCTTTGCTTCAGACTCTTAACGCTAAAACGCGACACCGTGTTTTGCTGGCTTGAAAGAGCTGATGATTCACACAAATGCAGGACTGTGATACTGTATGTTCCAAAATATTATCCTAGCATTAACCACAGGTTACTTCTGCCACTCAGTCACAGAGACAGTCCTTTGATATGGTGAATCTCAGCTTGGCTCAGACGCATGTTGATTTAACATGACAGCAGGAGTTCATGTGATTCTTGTGTTACTGAAGCGGATTACCTTGATAGCAGTAATTAAAGAATGGAAAGTATTTAGCTATAATGATTTAATGTCTGGTGAAAAGTCATATGTGAAGACTATTCTTGTCAATTTCCTGTGAACATGCAAACGAATCCACTAACAGTAGACTGCTATCCCAGCAAACACACAACCACCACAATGTTGCCTCAAAATCTGTCCAGATTAAGCCCACTGAAGGCCTCTCAGGTAAGTGTCATAACAAATTACAGATTCAACAAATTCCAGTGCTTCAGTCCTACCTGGTTTGAAAAACAAAATGTTGTTTCGGTGTAACCTCAAGCCAACTACTACAAATGGGATTTCAACGTTACCTGCAATGGCAAATATTCATGCACCGAGAGCCTAAACAAACCACATTTTTATATTTATATATATATATATATATATTTGGACTTAGTTAAAATGTTGAAAATGAGCCCGCGGTCCTCTTTTACCGACAACCTTGTATTTTCAACAACATCAACATAATTAGCATATTCCTCATGTCCAGAAAAAAACAAGAAAATGTCCGCAGGCTTTTTTACAACACCCCCAAAATTATTCATGATGCAAAAACTGCCAAGGTCGGTGTCGCCAAAGGTTTTTAACAGTCTGTAAACAGTTTTTATACAAAACAGGTCATTATGAAGCCGAGCGTACCTCTACATGCATCCAGGTTGCAAAGAACCACAACCCCTGGTACAGTAAATATCAGATCCCGTCAAATAATATAGGCCTACGTACCAATCACATAGGCCTATAACATAAAATAATGAAATCTAATGAAGGCCCATTTCATAGACTATGAATGAGTGTCCAAGCCCAGTCCTCTACAGCTGCAGACAGGTCTGATTCAGGCAGGCAATGCTACAAACTGGGCCTCCTAGACATCCTGACATACCAGCCTTTCTAGATAGATGCATTCAGTTCAGAGCATCAACTAAAAAGCATACAAATGTCATGTCTGGCTTTTGATACCACCTCTTCCCCCGTGAAACACATCATGTTCCCATTTGTTTCTACACTAAAGACTGACTTACAGCAGACAAAGAGGGGGCTGCACACAAGCTCATTTGCTTAAGCCTATAAATCCACAAGAAAGAGGAGACAACTTGAAATCTCGGAGAGGTGTAAATGTGTTGGATTTTCTCCTCTCGGCGGCTGTTGTCCGGCAGTTTGAGCCATTGGGTTAAACAACGCTGGATCTAATGCAGGCCATTACTTACACATGACTATCTCTCTTCGTCTGCCAACAGGAACAGTAGGCAGCTTTTAAAGTTCGATGACACACTTCAAAAAGTTGTGCAGTCACAGGTCTGCCGCTATCTGAAGACAAACAACATTTAGCACTTTGGTGTCTATTGACAATGATGAACCAGCTGCCAGATGGGGAGGGAAGAAAGGACTCGAAGAGCTGATAGAAAACCTCAATACTTCCTACACCCAACATAACCCAGTTCACCCAGGGCCATTGGTCTAACCCTTTAAAGGGCCAATCAGCAGTTGAAACAATAACCGAGCCTGCAGCAACTGACCATCCTTGATATCAAAATGATAGTTTTAACCACGTTTTGAGGCTTTAAGGCTCTATTCAAGCTGTACAACTGAAGGGTTACGGATTCTGCAGTGGAAACGTGATGGCCATTTCCGATTGAGCCGACATAGGCAACATTTATTAGGAATGAAGTCTCCACTATAAAGCAAGAACATTGCCTTTAAATTTCAAACACGCTGTAAAGCTGAACTTCCCCGATGCGGATTGAACAGAGCCCATAGTGTTTGTTTACATTTGCTTTGTTAACAAACATTGGAGTAGAACAAGCAGCTTTTTACAAGCTTATATTTGGGTTCTGATGGGGTACGATAGTTAAACTAATTAAACAAATAATCAACAACTAATCTTAAACAAATACAAATGTTTTCTCTACCATCCTTTTCTCTCAGAATATGAATGAACTAAAACACTTTCTTCTCAACTGTGCTTGAAACAAATACCATAAATAAAGCAGAGAGGAATTGGGAGGGGTTGGTGTACATTACCAGACTTCAAAAGAACTTCTCTGCCCCAACAGCTACGGTAGTGTGGTTATTTTCAAGGTGCCTATTCATGTGAAAAGACTTGGGGCAAGATCATTCACCGTTACCTGAGGACACTCACCCGCTTCCTCTAAAAGAGAAAGAGGTCAAAACAAATCTCTGAGAACTCGAAACTGCCAAAAGGGATATGTTTTGGGTAAAAGAAGTGACCCTTTCACCCAAAGGCAATATCAATTAACCTCCGGTTTTACAGTCTGGTGAGCTGTGTGAAAATAATCTCTCACACAGCAGCTCTAATGATAAGATAACCCAGAAATCTCAGGGTCTGCTGTAAAAAAAAAAAAGTTTAAAAAAGAGTCACAACCTCAAGGTTTGGCATTTTGAATTACATCAGAAATCCAAATAGTCAAAAGTTCTTTAATGAATGCCTTTCATTTTCTGTCAAACTAGAATAAGAATCTTCCCGATGCGAATGAGAACAATTATACATTTGAGATGTCGAATCACAACCAGAATGATGATTTATTGCCTCCATGAAGAGGAAAGATCCTTTTATTCCACAGTGTCATCACCAACACGTCGATTGCTCTGTTCTTGCAATGTTTTGATTCTCCCTCTTCATATGATAGATGGTGCCTGTGACAATTAGGCTATCAGTCACGAGTCATTGACTCGACATGAGGGTTGCTTTTCTCAAGCCCCCATTGTGCACAATTTTCCACTTAAAATAAAGGGACTCAAAAGACACTCATTTCGCGTATGACCCATCTTCCTGTCCATCTCCGTCACGCCACTATTGTCCTTTTTTTTTAAAATAATCTATTGATTATGTCGGAGATTAAAGGACTGGCTCTCATTATCACAGTAATGTGCTGTTTCAACTCTCCATATGGAAACACTTGTCAGGCAGACCTGAACGTGTCTGTCACAATGCAGTCAGAGGCTGTGACAGAGGTGGATATGAATGCAGAAGCCCAGAGTGAATAACCATGCATTCTGGAGATGACCGTATTGAAGAATTGAAAATTGTATAAAGATGACATTGTGGTGATAAATATTGACATATCTAACCAGATGCCCAACTGCTGATTAAGAGTGCGTGTGGTCTTTTCTTCCTGCATATATAACAACCTCACAAACTGTGCCTGTGGTCACCTCATACAAGACTCATTACATTGCAAAAACAAGTATGACTGTTATATAAAAATAAAACACTGAGTAAGGATGCCAAGACCCTCCAACCATTACTCTCACTGCTGATATATGCAAAAAATAAAAATAAAAGCCTTCCTGCGGTGACACTAAATGACAGTATTTTTTCCCCCCACTCTCGATACCTCTCCTGCCTTGGTTTCAGCTCCGTTTGTGGTGGCTTAGCCTTACGCGTGTGGTTTGCAACAGCTCAAAAACATTCACCAGTGGCATGCGAGTGGTTTTGATGAAAACCATGCATAGCAAACAACCTTAACTGTTATTTCTCTTGATAGGGCACGTACGTACATCTTTTCACAACGAGGGCTGAATCCAAAAAGAACGTGACGAGTAAAAGAACGTGTCGTTTCTTTCCCACGGCCTCTATGGAATGATGAGAGGTGCAGCGCAAGCCCATGTCTATGACAACCCTCAGAGAGTAGAGACCCTACTGATGAACGGGACAGGAATGGCTAGCCGCGCAGCGTTGACACGTTGAGTGGCGCCTGTGTGCAGGTGAAGGAAGCCCTCTTAATAATCCAGAGCATTTACCTATCAGGTAAGAACAACTGTTTTTGGAGTCGGAGATGACTCCTAATCCCATCCCTGGCCCACAGGTGCTTCCCATCCAAATAAACTTGTTTACTAAGAGGCTTCTTACTGAGGGATGATGACAAGAAACACCAGGAATGTCTATTGCGAACAGTGCCGAGCCAAGTTAGTAATTGGGCCATTTGTTTTACACAAACACTTCTGAGAAGATACAGTCCAGACAGAGAATTCCAAATTAGAACCAGCAAAGCTATTTACAGAAACTATTCCGTGAGGAAGACCACAAACATCAACAGCATGCTTTGCTATTTTTTCCAGAGATATGAGTAAGAGATCACTCGCCAACTGATATACTGACGACTATTCGCATTCCACAATCCAGATGGTCGAAAGATGTACCGCTTCAGTAAGTATTCGCTACCATCCGGCACAGTGGCAAAACCAGTTCCTTGAGAAGACGGCCATTATACACCTTCTTACACTGAGCCATACCGGTTCCCATGGCTGACTGACAATGAGCACGTTACGTGCACACAATGTTATGATTATTGTGAATAGTCAGATTAATATAATAGTTTGATTTAAATGGCAACATGCTTTGCAAAAAATAACCATTTCCCTAATAATCTAGTTTACATGGACATATCTGAAATCAGGCAACCTGATGGGACTTTGATAAATGCAGAAGATCACCAATCAAAATAAACGGTCTACCACAGTGACCATGTTATTTTTGGGAAGCATATTTGATTCGGAGTTCGGACAAATGTTAAGTTTTTCCAAGCTCACTTCACTTGTGCAAAAGAAGGAAGATGGTGTTAGCACATCCACAGATCAAATACAGCAATGTAACTCTGATTAAGGCCTTTACATCAGAGGAGGCTGGAGGAAGGAGCTATAGGAGGACGAGCTCAGCGTAACGACTGGAATGGAATTAATGGAATGATATCAAAGACCTCAAATATATAGAAACCACGTTTGTCTCCGTTCAATGAATTCCATTCCAGCCATTACAACAACCCCGTCCTCCTATAGGTCCTCCCACCAGCCTCCACTGGTTTAAATGTCCTAATGGAAGGCCACAGATGATGCAATCTCTATTGCACTCCACTCGGCCGTTTCCCACCTGGACAAAAGGAACACCTACATTTGAAGTCGGAAGTTTACATACACCTGAGCCAAATACATTTAAAAACTCAGTTTTTCACAATTCCTGACATTTAATCCTAGTAAAAATTCCCTGTTTTAGGTCAGTTAGCATCACCACTTCATTTTAAGAATGTGAAATGTCAGAATAATAGTAGAGAGTGTAAGGGATTTCCTCCCCTTCTTCTGAAGAGGAGAGGCGAAAAGGATCGGAGGACCAATATGCGACGTGGTAAGTGTCCATGGTTCTTTTAATACGAAATAGTACACATGAACAACTGAATACAAAAACAATAAACGTGGAATGAACGTAACCCAAAACAGTACCGTGTGGTGAAAAACACAGACACAGAAACAAACACCCACAAACACACAGTGAAACCCAGGCTACCTAAGTATGATTCTCAATCAGAGACAACTAATGACACCTGCCTCTGATTGAGAACCATACTAGGCCGAAACATAGAAATACCCAAATCATAGAAAAACAAACATAGACTGACCATACTAAATAATGACAAAACAATGGAAATAAAGGTCAGAACGTGACAGAGAGAATGATTTATTTCAGCTTTCATCACATTCCCAGTGGGTCAGACGTTTACATACACTCAATTAGTATTTCGTAGCATTACATTGTTTAACTTGGGTCAAACGTTTCTGGTAGCCTTCCACAAGCTTCCCACAATAAGTTGGGTGAATTTTGTCCCATTCCTCCTGACAGAGCTAGTGTAACGGAGTCAGGTTTGTGGGCATCCTTGCTCGCTCACGCTATTTCAGTTCTGCCCACACATTTTCTATAGAATTGAGGTCAGGGCTTTGTGATGGCCACTCCAATACCTTGACATTGTTGTCCTTAAGCCATTTTGCCACAACTTTGGAAGTATGCTTGGGGTGATTGCCCATTTGGAAGACCCATTTGCGACCAAGCTTTAACTTCCTAACTGATGTCTTGAGATGTTGCTTCATTTACATTACATTTAAGTCATTTAGCAGACGCTCTTATCCAGAGCGACTTACAAATTGGTGCATACACCTTATGACAACCAGTGGAACAGCCACTTGCATCTAAATCTTGTTGGGGGAGAAGGGGGGTGAGAAGGATTACTTACCCTTACTTACCCAATATATCCACATACTTTCCTTCCCTCATGATGGCATCTATTTTGTGAAGTGCACCAGTCCTGCAGAGAAGCAGCCCCACAACATGATTCTGCCATCCTCGTGCGTCACGGTTGGGATAGTGTTCTTCGGTTTGGAGGTCCCCCCCTTTTTCCTCCAAACATAATGATGGTCAATGCAGCCAAACAGTTCTATTTTTGTTTCATCAGACCAGAGGACATTTCTCCAAAATGTACAATCTTTGTCCCCATGTGCAGTTGCAGACCGTATTCAATCTTTTTTATGGCGGTTTTGGAGCATTGACTTCTTCCTTGCTGAGCAGCCTTTCAGGTTATGTCGATATAGGACTCGTTTTACTGTGGATATAGATACTTTTGTACCGGTTTCCTCCAGCATCTTCACAAGGTCCTTTGCTGTTGTTCTGGAATTGATTTGCACATTTCGCACCAAAGTACGTTCATCTCTAGGAGACAGAACGCGTCTCCTTCCTGAGCAGTATAATGGCTACGTGGTACCAAGGTGTTTATACTTGCGTACTATTGTTTGTACAGATGAACGTGGTACCTTCAGGCATCTGTAAATTGCTCCCAAAGGATGAACCAGACTTGGAGGTCTACAATTAGTTTTTCTGAGGTCTTGGCTGATTTCTTTTGATTTTCCCATTATGTCAAGCAAAGAGGCACTGGGTTTGAAGGATAGGCCTTGAAATACATCCACAGGTATCTCCAATTGACTCAAATAATGTCAATTAGCCTACCGGAAGCTTCTAAAGCCATGACATAATTTTCTGGAATTTTCCAAGCTGTTCAAAGGCACAGTCAACTTAGTGTATGTAAACGTCTGACCCACAGGAATTGTGATATAACTCACTGTAAGTTAAATAATCTGTCTGTAAAAAATTGTTGGAAAAATTACTTGTGTCATGCACAAAGTAGATGTCTTAACCGACTTGCCAAAAGTATAGTTTGTTAAGTGTATGTAAACTTCCTAAGTGTATGTAAACGTCCAACTTCAACTGTATGTGAGAATGCTATTCATTGACCACAGCTCAGCATTCAACACCATAGTACCCTCAAAGCTCATCACTAAGCTAAGGACCCTTGGACGAAACACCTCCCTCTGCAACTGGATCCTGGACTTCCTGACGGGACGCCCCCAGGTGGTAAGGGGAGGTAACAACACATCTGCCACGCTGATCCTCAACATGGGGGCACCTCAGGGGTGTGTGCTCAGTCCCCTCCTGTACTCCCTGTTCTCTCATTACTGCATGACCAGGCACGACTCCAAAACCATTTTGAAGACATGTAAAGTTTATTTCACTATATCTTCACACTTGGATTGCCATGGGCTCATTCGAAAAAATGGATTTGTGAAGAGGTCCCCTCAAATCCCCTCAACTTTCCATGCACAGCGTGTCAAGAAAACTATGGACACATTCCCTCTGGTTTGAGCCATAGCCATGCATTTTGTGGATTTTAAGGGGGCATCATCACTTCAGGGAACAGTGCTTAAGTGGCAATTAGAGAGCAATAGAGAAACTTGAGAGACTCTGTAGATGGGAGGAGAGAAGGGGGGTCACGCTTGTGGCAGCCGCAGAGAGAACACCATCCACAGACCCCAAAGCCACCCCAGTCACCCAACCAATGATATTTACAAACTTACTCAGCAGCCTGTGGTCACCATTTTATCCACTGGAAGTCTGTCGATGTGTCTGTCTCTGTCTGTCGACGTGTCTGTCTCTGTCTCTTTTGCCTTGGCTCTGCCAGGTCGTTACTGAAAATGAGAGCTGTTTCTCAATGAATGGACCTGCTTAAATAAAGGTGGATTGATTTGAATTGGCGCAGTGTCTTCAGCAGCCGAGATGGTTTTTCTTGTTTCCACCAAGGTGAAAACACCCCTGTAAAAGTTGTCAGTTTGCAGCAAACATCCACCTGTGTAAATGTACCTACTGACATTAATTTAGTGCAAACATTTATGTTTGTTTATTAAACCTGACATCTAAATGAAGTTTTAGTCTGGGCACTGGACCCTGTTGACTAAGGTCTTCAGACTATGCCTTAACAGCCAGGGGGACAGACACAATGTATAACTACTGTATATTCCCTCAAGGTAAGAACTTCTACTCACATATTTAAGTGCAACAAATGCTGACTCACATGCACAGGCATGACATGTACATGACATATACTAATACTATACCTAAGACAATTATTTTCTAATATTTATTAAGTAAATCCACAAAATATTTAAACCTGCTATTTTGGTATGAACCCAAGGAAACTTAATCCCCACAAAAATCTCCATGACCCAGTCATATAACCATGTTGGGAGCTGCTTAATATTTAGGATGAGACAAAAAATAACGTGTTTTAAAATGGGTCTTCCTGGCCTTTTAAAGGATTGCAAAGGGGAAGTCTTTGATGCCTTTAAACCTTTAATGAACCTCCTAGTCTACACTAGCAGTAATGTTGCTGTGAGAGACAACTGGATTCACTCAGAGGAGAAAAGCTCTTCCTTTGAAAGATAACAATGACTGCACCTCTGATAGCCGAGGCGGCAATCTGTGATACTTAAAAGACATTGCGAGAGGATGATAATGGGAGGACCTAGAACAGGGCCCCTGACAAAAAAAACCTACAATGGTAATGATAATTGATATCACATGTTCCCATATCAAAGGACAAAGACAGGAGCTGAGAGGAAAAAGGCTATACATTAGTCTCCTGATCTCCAGTCTGCCAGTGCACTTCCTCAATGGTGCCTCTTGCTAATTTGTAGGGTTCCCTACTCGGCTCCAGAGAACCTCTCTGATAAATGGGGATTATGATGTGTGGATGGGACAACTAATGAAACGTCATAAAGACTAGGCCTGCTGGCTCCACTCCTGGTTGCCAGTAATGCCAGGGGTTCTCAAGGCCTCTTATGATGAATACAAGAGAAATCCTGAGGGGGAATGCAGAGAGGAAAGACAAGGTGTGGGCTTCCTTTAATCCTCTATGGTGACTCTCACAGGCCACAAATCCTTGTCCGTCTAGAGACTTGAGGGGGCACTTCAAGTGAGTTGGACTCATAGGCCTTTACTAATTTAAATGTTTATATGTATACAGTACCAGTCAAAAGTTTGGACACCTACTCATTCAAGGTTCTAAGAATTTTTTTTTTTATTACTATTTTCTACATTTTCTATAATAGTGAAGACATCGAAACGATGAAATAACACATATGGAATCATGTAGTAACCAACAAAAAAAGTGTTAAATAGATTCTTCAAAGTAGCCTTGATGACAGCTTTGCACACTCTTGGCATTATCTCAACCAGCTTCACCGGGAATGCTTATCCAACAGTCTTGAAAGAGTTGTCAGATATGCTGAACACTTGGCTGCTTTTCCATCACTCTTCCGTCCAATTCATCCCAAACCATCTCAATTGGGTTGAGGTTGGGTGATTGTCGAGGCCAGGTCATCTGATGCAGCACTCCATCACTCTCCTTCTTGGTCAAATAGCCCTTACATAGCCTGGAGGTGTGTTTTGGGTCATTGTCCTGTTGAAAAACAAATGATAGTCCTAGCACAAACCAGATAGGATGGCGTATCGCTACAGAATGCTGTGGTAGCCATGCTGATTAAGTGTGCCTTGAATTCTAAATCAATCACAGACAGTGTCACCAGGAAAGCACCCCCACATATCACACCTCCTCCTCCATGCTTCACGGTGGGAACCACACATGCAGAGATAATCCGTTCATGTACTCTGCGTCTCACAAAGACACGGTGGTTGGAACCAAAAATAAAACATTTGTACTCATCAGACTAAAGGACATATTTCCACCGGTCTAATGTCCATTGCTTGTGTTTCTTGGCCCAAGTAAATATCTTCTTCTTATTGGTGTTATTTTGTAGTAGTTTCTTTGCAGCAATTGGACCATGAAGGCCAGATTCACGCAGTCTCCTCAAAGTTGATGTTGACATGTGTCTGTTACTTGATCTCTGTGAAGCATTTATTTTGGCAGCAATTTCAGAGCCTGGTAACTCTAATGAACTTGCCCTCTGCAGCAGAGGTAACTCTGGGTCTTCCTTTCCTGTGGTGGTTCTCATGAGAGCCAGTTTCATAATAGAACTTAATGGTTTTTGCGACTGCACTTGAAGAAACTTTAAACATTGAAATGTTCAGAATTGACTGACTTCATGTCTTAAAGTAATGGAGTGTCGTTTCTCTTTGCTTATTTGAGCTGTTCTTGCCATAATATGAACTTGGTCTTTTACCAAATAGGGTTATCTTCTGTATATCAACCCTACCTTATCACAACATTGGCTCAAACACATTAAGAAGGAAAGAAATTCCACAAATTAACTTTTATCAAGGCACACCTGTTAATTGAAATGCATTCCAGGTGACTACCTCATGAAGCTGGTTGAGAGAAAGCCAAGAGTGTGCAAAGCTGTCATCAAGGCAAAGGGTGGCTACATTGAAGAATCTCAAATATGTTTTGATTTGTTTAACACTTATTTGTTTACTACATGATTAATTTCATAGTTTTGATCTCTTCACTATTTCTTCTACAAGGTAGAAACCCTTGAATGAGTAGGTGTGTCCAAACTTTTGACAGGTACTGTATATACCATATATATATACAAATATATACATATTCATATTTAGGTCAAGTCATCTACAATCAACATATCCTATCAGTTTGACAGTGGTCAAATGATCGTCCGAGTTCCATTGAAATCCAAAGGTGAGTGTTATCTTCGACAATCCAGCCATACTTGTACTGGAAAGACAGCAGCTTTTGTTGAGTAATTGGTTGAATCCTTACTGCAGCAGCCACTTCAGGAATGTTGGAAGCAGAGCAGACGTCGTCAAGTGTTTGAAGAGACAAGATGGAGATTCATGGCTGGATAATGACATGGCTCTGGACAAGAGGATTAGGGCTTCACTAATACATATACCATTTGACACGGAAAGTCACTTTGCTCATAATACATCTGAGAGGTTATAAATAACTCTGTCAAAGATGGACTGAAGTGCACGACCAAATCAGTATGGTATGCCTGCTTATTTGTTATCAAGACAAAGGGCTGTAGGGCTCTGGTCAAATTGTAGTGCATTACATGGGGAATGCAATGGCAGCCACAACTTTATCCTTCATTTAGCGTACCCCTCCTCCGACCACAACATTTTCACCAGTTATATAATATACAGACTCCCTAATGCATCACAATGACAATGCCTCTATGGGTACTGTAGTAATGTTCTACATTGATCAGTCTGTGGTGGACTGCCAGATTCAGGTTACAGGGCAGTAGCAGTGTCAGTGTGTCTCCCATTGGGCTGAAACCTGATCCGAGCTAGTGTTCAGAGTAGACCTACTGGCACCAGGCTGCACGGAGAGGGGAGAGGGAAGATGCTAACAGCGCTGGAGGCAAGGCCTGTCATTAGAGTGGCTGACTCCAGATCAGCTGTATGATTAATTACCCAGAAGAGCGGCGCTGTGTTGCACGGCCCTGGCTGCCCGGGACAGAGAGAAGAGGGAGTACGAGCGACACACCTTGAGCCTTGCTGGGCTCGCGCCTGCTGGGGTCACCCAGACCCCCCGGGTCTCATTAGGGCCTGCTCTGGCCTGTAATTTACTCTCCTCTCCCAGAGAGATCTGCCTTTGGCCCATCGTCAAAGGCTGCCTGCCATTCACCACAACACACTGAGGGGTCTGACCGAGGACCATTCAAAGAATTCCAGGAGAATAAGGTTGGAATATTCCATGGTAATGAAATCGTAACCTCTGAGATAATGTCACAAGTCACCGGAGAAATAAACGAGTTAAATTAGATCATCGTCACTCATGATATGGCCAGTTATTAATATGAACTTGAAATCCAATCGTTATCAAATAAATATGTCAAAACTGTATGACTGTATGAAGATACTGTATTAGTACCAAGACCTTTAAACATATCACATGCATAGCGCCCAAGAACCTCGAAGCAAAGTGTAGTCTACACAGCAGACAGACACATCAACAAAACAATACTGAAATATTTCAGCCCGACAGCGTGGAGATCAAATTCCTTCCTGTAAAAGAAATGACTTCATCTTCCTTGGAGGAGTCTTCCTCCAGTAATGAGCGGTGGGCGTAATAACAAGGCAGCCGGCGGCAGTTGTACATGCTAAGGCTGTGAGTGACAGCGGGAGTGTCTTCTCTCTGGCGTCGCTAGTCCTCAGACCATCCACACAATTTATCTTATTACAAGGCGATGCAGTTGATACAAGCCCGGCTACAAAATAAGCAATTACAGTTAATTAGACAACACAAAAAGATGGCATCGTGTACTTCAGTCAGTCTGACTGCACTCAAGCCAATGAATGAAGGAAACATCAAAGTGTAAATAAAATTACGGTTTCATCACTGGAGCCAACTGTGGACCCTAAATCGCGTATTCTTCTATTCCCTGAGAGAAATGATAGGTTTAAAGATAAAGTTTATTCTATTCAGACGGAGCTAAAGTTTGGATTAATTATCCCACGTGGTATAAATACAATAGTTTTCACTGTAGTGTTTTTGCATACTTTATAGCATTATATTATTGTGGACATGACTGTAGTATTTACAGTTTACTATAGTATAAATACTGTCGTAAAATATATTCTATAGTCATTATTTCTGCTGTTGCGAACTGTAGTATACTGTAGTAGTTACTGTAGTATTTTTGCAGACATTACTGTAGTATTTACTATATTGTTTTAGTTTTATTATAGTTGGCATTGCAGTGGGGGCTGTCTCCTTGAGAAAACCTACTGGACAAAATACTCAAAGAGTAATGTTTTCATAGCCTGTAAGTAGGTAGGTACTTGGCATGTAGGCTTCTCACTTATGGGTGGCACAAATTGGGATATGGGGGAGGAGAATGGGCAGGGTATATGTAAATTAAATACTGTGGTTTATTTTTAGTGTTTTTGCGGACAGTAGTATTACAGTTGTGGTCAAAAGTTTAGAGAATGACACAAATATTAATTTCACAAAGTCTGCTGCCTCAGTTTGTATGATGGCAATTTGCATATACTCCAGAACGTTATGAAGAGTGATCAGATGAATTACAATTAATTGCAAAGTCCCCCAATGCAATGCAAATGGACTGAATCCCCCAAAATATTTCCACTGCATTTCAGCCCTGCCACAAAAGAACCAGCTGACACCATGTCAGTGATTCTCTCGTTAATACAGGTGTGAGAGTTGACGAGGACAAGGCTGGAGATCACTCTGGCATGCTGAATGAGTTCGAATAAAAGACTGGAAGCTTCAAAAGGAGGGTGGTGCTTGGAATTATTGTTCTTCCTCTGTCAACCATGGTTACCTGCAAGGAAACACATGCCGTCATCCTTGCTTTGCTCAAACAGGGCTTCACAGGCAAGGATATTGCTGCCAGTAAGATTGCACCTAAATCAACCATTTATCAGATAATCAAAAACTTCAAGGAGAGCAGTTCAATTGTTGTGAAGAAGGCTTCAGGGCACCCAAGAAAGTCCAGCAAGCGCCAGGACCGTCTCCTAAAGTTGTTTCAGCTGCAGGATCGGGGCACCACCAGTACAGAGCTTGCTCAGGAATGGCAGCAGGCAGTGAGGCAAAGACTTTTGGAGGATGGCCTGTTGTCAAGAAGGACAGCAAAGAAGCCACTTCTCTCCAAGAAAAACATCAGGGACAGACTGATATTCTGCAAAAGGTACAGGGATTGGACTGCTGAGGACTGGGGTAAAGTCATTTTCTCTGATGAATCCCCTTTCCGATTGTTTGGGGCATCTGGAAAAATGCTTGTCCGGAGAAGACAAGGTGAGCGCTACCATCAGTCCTGTGTCATGCCAACAGTAAAGCATCCAGAGACCATTCATGTGTGGGGTTTCTTCTCAGCCAATGGAGTGGACTCACTCAGAATTTTGCCTCAGAACACAGCCATAAATAAAGAATGGTACCAACACATCCTCCGAGAGCAACTTCTCCCAACCATCCAGGAACAGTTTGGTGATGAACAATGCCTTTTCCAGAATGATGGAGCACCTTGCCATAAGGCAAAAGTGATAACTAAGCGGCTCGGGGAACAAAACATCGATATTTTGGGTCAATGGCCAGGACACTCCCCAGACCTTAATCCCATTGAGAACTTGTGGTCAATCGTCAAGAGGCTGGTGGGACAAACAAAAACCCACAAATTCTGACAAACTCCAAGCATCGATTATGCAAGAATGGGCTACCATCAGTCAGGATGTGGCCCAGAAGTTAATTGACAGCATGCCAGGACGGATTGCAGATGTCTTGAAAAAGAAGGGTCAACACTGCAAATATTGACTCTTTGCGTCAACCTCATGTAATTGTCAATAAAAGCCTTTGACACTTATGAAATGCTTGTAATTATAATTCAGTATTCCACAGTAACATCTGACCAAAATATCTAAAGACACTGAAGCAGCAAACTTCGTGGAAATTAATATTTGTGTCATTCTCTAAACTTTTGGCCACGACTGTACTGTAGTAATTTATTACAGTGTTCTACAATACACTACACAATTCCATAGTAAGTACTACACGTGATCGAGGGATACTACATTGTGTAGTACAGTATTCTAAAGTATACCACAGTTAACTACAGAATTAAATGTTAAGTACTGTAGTTTTCTATAGTAAACTGTAATATTATTTAATGTGGGTGTTACCTAAATTCACCTAAACTGTTCATGTTGCTCCAGTAAAAGTGCTGTGTGCACAATTCCACCTTGTGTGAACAACATCCCTCACTTTGAGATGAACCTGTGAGAAGATTCAAAGCACTGAGTCACACAAGGCCGAGCAGACACACCAAAACACAGCTACTAATCCTGGCCCCAGTCAGTGGAGTTAAAAGGCAACGGCTTCCTTTTCTTGTTGTAGTTGCGGCAGGCAGACCGGCATAAGACACTCTACATGCCGTCTTGCCTCTCTCTGGTAATAGATCTGCCCAGCTCGCTCTTAATTTGCCTGGCTTCTCATCACTGTCAAAGCCTCCCGTTTGATCTCACAGACACCCTCTCCTCTACAGTCTATCTGCAGCCCTGGGAACAGCCACAGTAACCTCGCTAACACAGTCAGCGGTAATAAAGACAGACAGAGAGAGAGAGAGAGAGAGAGAGCATGCCCAGCTACTACACACACACACACGAAAGAGGTCTGCCATTCGCCTCCTGTCGCCATGCCAACCTGTGTCTGAGGTCAGCTGGCCAGAGGGTGGCATACTGTAATACTTAAGTGCAGGGGACAAACGGACAAATGCCATACATAGTAGGCTGCATCTACGGCTCTGAAAGAGACCTTCTTATATACAATATATGGGTCCTCACCTACTCTGAAGTCATTTGATCATGTCATATTCAGATTGATGCATGGGTGATAGAGAGAACACTGTCACTCATTCATGGCCCAGTATCTTAAAATCAGTGTGGAATCAACAAGTGTTATAGTCATCAACACATATGCCAGGAAGAGATTCCTCTGAAAAGCAGAAGGCTGACTCTTACCAGGAAAATACAGGGAATTTGGAAAGTATTCAGACCCATTGACTTTTTGTCACGTTACAGCCTTAAACTAAAATGGATTCAATTGTTTTTTCCCCATTCATCAATCTACACACAATACCCAATAATGACAAAGCAAAAACAGATGTTTAGATATTTTTGAAAATATATTTTAAAAAGATACAACGAAATACCACATTCACATACGAATTCAGAGCCTTTACTCAGTACTTTGCTGAAGGACTCAAGTCTTGGGTATAATGCTACAAGCTTGGGGAGTTTCTTCCATTCTTCTCTGCAGATCATCTCAAGCTCTGTCGGGTTGGATGGAGAGCGTCGCTGCACAGCTATTTTCAGGTCTCTCCAGAGATGTTCGATCGGGTTCAAGTTCGGAATCTGACTGGGCCACTCAACGACATTCAAACACTTGTCCCGAAGCCACTCCTGCGCTGTTTTGGCTGTGTGCTTAGGGTCGTTGTCCTGTTGGAAGGTGAACCTTCACCCCAGTCTGAGGTCCTGAGCACTCTAGAGCAGTTTTTAATCAAGGATCTCTCTGTACTTTGCTCCGTTCATCTCTCCCTCAATCCTGACTAGTCTCCCAGTTCCTGCCGCTGAAAAACATCCCCACAGCATGATGCTGCCATCACCATGCTTCACCGTAGGGTGCCAGGTTTCCTTCAGACATGGACTTGGCATTCAGGCCAAAGAGTTCAATCTTGGTTTCATCAGACGAGAGAATGTTGTTTCTCATGGTCTGAGAGTCCTTTAGGTGCCTTTTGGCAAACTCCAAGCCGACTGTCATGTCCCTTTTACCACCGAGAATCTTCCTGACCAAGGCCCTTCTCCCCCGATTGCTCAGTTTGGCTGGGCAGCCAGCTCTAGGAAGATTATCGGTGGTTCCAAACTTCTTTCATTTAGGAATGATGGAGGCCACTGTGTTCTTGGGGACCTTCAATGCTGCGGACATGTTTTGGTATCCTTCCCCAGAACTGTGCCTCAACACAATCCTGTCTCAGCGCTCTAAGGACAATTCCTTCGATCTCATGGCTTGGTTTTTGCTCTGACATGCACTGTCAACTGTGGGACCTTATATAGACAGGTTTGTGCCTTTCCAAATCATGACCAATCAATTGAATCTACCACAATTGGACTCCAATCAAGTTGTCGAAACATCTCAATGATGATCAAAGGAAACAGGATGCACCTGAGCTCAATTTCGAGTCTCATAGCAAAGGGTATGAATACTTAAGTAAATTAGGTATTTCTGTTTTGTTTTTTATATAAATTTGCAAACATTTCAAAAAACCTGTTTTCGCTTTGTCATTATGGGGTATTGTGTGTAGATTGAAAATATTGAATCCATTTTATAATAAGGCCAAATGTGGAAAAAGCGAAGGGGTCTGAATACTTTCCAAATGCACTGTACATGTTAACCCTTTGATTACTGTCCAACTAAGGGCCCTCGGGTGATTTTAATATGTCCTGACTCACTACACTCCTTCGGAGGTGAATAACATTGATTACAACATGTGCCAGTGTCAAAGAGACATTACTACAGAAAACTTGCTTTTTATTGTATTGCAGTCCTTTGTTCCCCCTCTCTCTGCATACGTGTGTGTAGGCAGGGATAGGACGGAGGTTAGTGGGTAGCTAGTTTGAAACTTTTAAATGTACGATTCTCGTGCTAAAAACTACAATCATTGCTTTTTTCTAGAACTATGTTTAAAATGCCTGGCATCCATTCTGTATGAACCACAGTGTTAGTAAAAATATATGGTTGTCTGATCTGATCCCTGATCTGTTTCACCTGTCCTTGTCATTGTCTCCACCCTCTCCAGGTGTTGCTTATTTTCCCCAGTGTATCTCTCGGTGCCAGTTTTCCAAGTCAACAAGGGTTTTCCCCGTTCTCCTGCTTTTTGCATTCTCCCTTTTCTAGTCCTCCCGGTTTTGACCCTTGCCTGTTTCTGGACTTTGTACCCGCCTGCCTGACCATTCTGCCTGCCTCGACCACGAGCCTGTCTGCCACTCTGCACCTCCTGGACTCTGATCTGGTTTTGACCTTTTTGCCTGTCAACGACCATTCTCTTGCCTACCCCTTTGGATTAACACACATAGTAAGACTGCAACCATCTGCCTCCTGTGTCTGCATTTGGGTCTCGCCTTGTGCCTTGAGAATGGGGGCATCCGATCATCGGGGGAAAATTACTATGTCTACAGAATGTCTGCAGGCATGGCCATTTCAATCTGGACAAAAGCATGCTATTACAGTCACATGGATAGAAATTGTACATCTCACACTTGACAGAAAGGATATCTGAGGGAATAACAACATTCCTTTGCATGGTTCGCTTTGAATGAGCATAATCCTCACTTCTATTCATGCATCATTTAAATATTGTATTATTCTAAAGGAATCCCATTAATAACACAAGATCCCCATACACTCAAAACAGACATGATTTCATTGCATGCTTGTTTTCAAGTCATGCCTTCTGTTTTATTCCACTCCTGTTTTATTCCACTTGCTTCCTAAAGCTTACTGTAGAGCTAGAAATGACACACTGAATGACTATGGGATGATGAAGCTGCATACCAAATACAGCTGTGCCTTACTGTGCAATTTACCTGCAGTATAAGGTGTGTGCATACTTCCGTTCAGGCCTGGTTGGAGGAATACAGATAGATCCATTTACAAGTAGTGTTTGGTAAGAGCTGTGAGATGAGAAGACTGAGATTGTGTTATTCAAGGCAGGGGGCTTAATCATATCAAATTAGGCAAAGTTGACCATATAGAAACCGAAACGTGTAATTACAGTTCCATTAGTGTCGTTTGATGTTGGGTGGAAATACAAAAGGGAAGACTTGAAGACAAGCCCTAAAACAAATCCTGTGTTTGTGATACCATAGCAACCTCAACCTAAATCCAATGCCCTGGCTAGGCTGCTAAATAACAGGGTCCGAGCTTGAAGCATCTGATAGGCCTATCGACAATGGGAACTGGGTTGAAAACACATTCAGCTACAACTGAACAATAGGTGGCCGATAATCCACCATTCTGAACAGAACAGTCACGGAGGTCGAGTCATCAAAGGTTCTACCTCAATGTCTCGCAGTTCCAAATCTTGTGCTTGTTGGATTGTTGTCAAATGCGTTCTCCAACTCCAGATACAGCTTGACTCAGCAGCTGGGGACAAAACTAAATGGGGCGAACCAAATAAAAGCCACAGAATGATGGCTTGCCTCGAATTCCAGACTATTTAGTGAGTCAGTTAAAGTTATTGGCATGCAACTCAGAGATACTAAATTCAGCTTTTAGGCAAATCAACACACTTTACGAGCACAGGGGAGTCGTGTTTTGTTTCTCTGAGTGTGCAGTGAGGGAGTTGATTTTTCGAGGACGCCAGACATCGTGGTCGGACTTGCATCGCATCCAGCTGTTATAATGAGAACAGACAGTCAAATTCTCATTTAAATATCTCTTTAGCGCCGGGTCCACCAAGGCCACTGGAATGTGCAAATTGAATTTTTCAAATTTGGTTTTAACAAGACTCCCTGCTGGGATGTTAGGAGCCAGTTGGATGGCTGGCCAAGGTACTGCTGGCTACAGCTACAGTAGCAGAGTAAGTACTGAGCCTGAAGCAGCCCATTGGTGTGAGGGTATGGTATATCATGATTGATTCACAGTGATTGATTGATTCCTCATACTCATTCTAGCAGAATTGATTTTCTACTGTAAATCTTGTGTGGTAGATAGTGTCTACTATAGACTTGGTTAGCTAAAACTGCTAAGCCCAAACTAACTCGGCTACCTCCTTACCTGCCCATACGGTAGCAGAAGCATTGCTAGCTAATTCGTAATGAGTTCCCTAATGTGGAACGAGTTCTCTACCTTGAATGGTATCATTGCCAGCACCCTTGTGTAATACAACCTACGTTCACTTGTTTTCATTGACTAGACTGACTGTTTTAGCCTCTCACTATTACGGTCATGGGAAATGTTCTACCCAAAGATGAATATCCATGCGGTTCCCTTTGGCTATCACTGTACTAGCTATAACAACCTTTGCCCATGAGCTGGTTGCTATCTAGCTAACACCTACACTAGCCCCACAGCTATATTGTTTATACTGTACACAGTGCTCACTTCAGCTAGCCATTAGCTGTGAGGCATCTAATAAGCTAGCTCACACCTGTCAAGGATAATTCGCAGCAGGCACTACTGGGTTAGCAGGCCTTTTTCCACGAATTAGGGACATAGAAAGGGTAACAGTGGCTTGACCATGTTCAAACCTGACTCCCCGGTTCTTCAAATTATGGCCACTGCTACCCCGCCTGAGGTAGGCACTCAAACCCCCTCGCTCTTACGTAGGCAGCTCAATGATGCTAGGAAGCCAGCTGCTACAGGCTCTTCCACCAACGGTGGAATTGCCAGCTTGCTCTCTTGTTTAGTACATCTAACGTTCACTTTTTTGGGGGGCTAAACTGACCGGTTACACCTCACCGTGCTATGATAGAAAAGAGACTCAAGACCGAAGAAGCAAAGCAATCACTAGCCTGCTATTCTGTGGAGTGGGTGTGTGGTCCAAGTCTGGGTTTCCAAGCTTAAAAGGATAAACATTCACATGAAACACCATGGGCAAGAAAAGTTTGAATACATTGGCCATGCTGTCAATCCAGTTTATGCTGAGTTCAAAACAACTGGAAACTCGGAACTGGGAACGCCTCTTGACACAGCTGCACCAATGTGTTGGAGGAAACACCGAACAGCTGGCAACCGAAGTCAGTGTGCATGTGCCTGGCCACCACAAGGAGTCGCTAGAACGTGATGGGACAAGGACGTCCCAGCTGACCAAACCCTCCAATTAACCCAAACAAAGCAGGGCCAACTGTGTGCCCGCTCATGGGTCTCCTGGTGGCGGCCGGCTGCGACACAGCCCGGGATCTGTAGTGACACCTCTAGTTTGGAGGCAGCCACGGTGCATACTTTATTTAAAGGGGAGATTAAGCTGATCCTAACTGTTATATGCCTTTTTTTGTATGTTTATTGACAAAATCTTCCAGCACTTTTGATAATGAACTGAGTGGCTTTCTTGATGTCTATATTATTATCTCTGGTTTTTATTGACTTGACCAAAGCTCTTGATACGGTAGACCATTCCATTCTTGTGAGCCGGCTAAGAAGTATTAGTGTCTCTGAGGGGTCTTTGGTCTGGTTTGCTATCTACCTCTCTCAAAGAGTGCAGTCTATAAAGTCAGAACATCTGCTGTCTCAGCCACTGCCTGTCACCAAGGGAGTACCGAAAGGCTCGATCCTAGGCCCCACACTCTTCTCGATTTACATCAACAACATAGCACAGGCAGTAGGAAGCTCTCTCATCCATGTATTTGCAGATTATACAGTCTTATACTCAGCTGGTCCCTCCCTGGATTTTGTGTTAAACGCTCTACAAGAAAGCTTTCTTCGTGTCCAACAAGCTTTCTCTGAACTTAACCCTGTTCTGAACAACTCCAAAACAAAGTTAATGTGGTTAGGTAAGAAGAATGCCCCCCTCCCCACAAGTGGGATTACTACCTCTGAGGGTTTAGAGCTAGAGGTAGTCTCCTCATATAAGTACCTGGGAGTATGGCTAGACGGTACACTGTCCTTCTCTCAGCACATATCCAAGCTGCAGGTTAAAGTTAAATCTAGACTTGGTTTCCTCTATCGCAATCCGGTCCACTTTCACCCCAGCTGCCAAACTAACCCTGATTCAGTTGACCATCCTACATATGCTAGATTACAGAGATGTAATTTATAGATCGGCAGGAAAGGGTGCTCTCGAGCAGCTAGATGTTCTTTACCATTCGGCCATCAGATTTGCTCCTTATAGGACAAATCACTGCACTCTATACACCTCTGTAAACTGGTCAATTTTGTATACCCATCACAAGACCCACTGGTTGATAAAACCCTCTTGGGCCTCACTCCCCCCTATCTGAGATATTTACTGCAGCCCTCATCCTCCACATTCAATACCCGTTCTGCCAGTCACATTCTGTTAAAAGGTCCCCAGAGCACACACATCCCTGGTCGCTTGTCTTTTCAGTTCACTGCCGCTAGCAACTGGAACAAGCTGCAAACTAACATTCAAACGGGACAGTTTTATCTTACAGTTGTGGCTGCTTTGCATGATGTATTGTTGTCTCTACTTTCTTGCCCTTTGTG
Source organism: Oncorhynchus keta (assembly GCF_023373465.1). Taxonomy (NCBI): domain Eukaryota; kingdom Metazoa; phylum Chordata; class Actinopteri; order Salmoniformes; family Salmonidae; genus Oncorhynchus; species Oncorhynchus keta. The sequence continues at coordinate 36,463,330 of NC_068444.1, read as the reverse complement.
CTGCTGCCATGTTGTTGTCATGTTGTGTTGCTGCCATACTATGTTCTTGTCTTAGGTTTCTCTTCATGTAGTGTTGTGTTGTCTCTCTTGACGTGATCTTGTCGTGATGTTTTGTCCTATATTTTTATTTGATTTGTTATTTCTAATCCCAGCCCCTGTCCCCGCAGGAGGCCTTTTGCCAGAACGTCATTGTAAATCAAAATTTGTTCTTAACTGACTTGCCTAGTTAAATAAAGGTTAAATAAAATATATAAATAAAAGAACCACTGCGATGCAGTGCCTAAGACCGCTGCGCCACTCGGGTGGCCTAAGAATGCCAGACTTTGATGACAAAATTTGCCCACAAGAAGGACTGCCGGGCCACCTTCCCGTTCAAGTGACCACAGCTCAACAAGGTGAGACCAAAAATGTCTTGTATGCTGCTGCATAAATTATGTAACATGTCAGGGCGATATATATACTGTAGCTAAGAAATTAATACTAAGTGTATGTTGTGTAGTAAGCTGTTAGTAGCCCATGTGCCTCACCCTGATAATTTGGTCCATTTCCCCCTCATTACTTAGCCTACTGTTCTGACTTGGTGGTGCACATGTAGCCTATAGCCTATTTTAAAGATTGTATATCATCAAATATTGTAAGAGCTTTCATTGTCTGCTTATATGTCCCATTTATTCATCCTATGATTCTGACTTGGTGTACAAGGAGAATACTGTAAGAACAGTCCATGTTCTGAAGTCTCTCTGTACATTTCAAAAGTGCTGAACACATAATTAAATTGACTATGTTCGTCCTAGCTTGCTCATTAATGTCTTAATCGAAATGACAGATTGCCTCTTATCAGATCATAATTTCCTTACGCCATAGTTTGTACACCTCAATTGTCAGTTGAAACCACATTTGATTAAGCAAGTCAGCCATAACAGTTGTTTTTAAAAAGGCAGTAAATGAGGCTGAATTAACTGTTTCGCTGCCAGACAAGGCTCCGCTGATAGCCAGGTGTAGTGGTGGTAAGGATTCACTCCATGGTGCTGAAGAGAAAGCTCTGCTGTTAGGACATCTTTATGTAGGTCCTAACAGTTTGTGGGCACCATTTGTCACCATTATAGTGCAATTAATGTATTATTTAGTATTGTTTAGTTGCTTTTCTGGCATGCATCCCATTTTGTAAGATTTACGTGCTAATATCGCCACCGGTATCATCTATGGCCTCCTCTATTGCAACAAATGGGGCTGCATTAATCATCAAGGTCCTTTCTAATCACATCACTGACTGCTTCAATCAAACCATTCTGTTTGATGTACCCGAAAACACTAGACACTTGGTGGAAGTCTCCAAGTGTCTAGCTAACCTTTCGTCTTTTTCAGCAAAGGCATACAGTAACTCCACATAGTTGCCACGATCACACGAGCTTGTGCTCTCATCGTTACTGCAAAATTATATCTTGTTTCCCTAGGTAGCGCGTTGTTCTAATAATGTCCTTCAACATCTCAGGGTTTTCCTTTACCTTAACATTGCATACGTTCACTTCTTTTAGCTGCTCACCTTTTCTGAGGTTTTGATGCAGTTTTAGAGCATAAAAACTATCAGAATTATTTAGATTTTTATTTAGATTTTTTTAATGACAATTTTCTTAACAGCTTTTTTTCACAAGGTAAGCAGTGCCTAGCCTGACTGCACATCCCTGTCGACAAGCCAAAGGCAACTCAACTCAACTCAATTGATGAAGAACCCTCTCCATCGAGCTATAGTTCAGTCAGTCAGTATAGTTGAATAAAAGGTGCATGAATCATAAAGTAGTACCAGATGAATATGGGCTTGACATCATTAGCAAACTGAGGGAATGAATATACAAAGGGATATAATATAGGACAAGTATATATTATTTAGGACTTACATTCTACAAACAGTATTATAACAAAGGGCTCTTACTTCAGCATATCATGCCCAAAGTAAGGAACAGCCTGTGGCATCACCAAGCATTAACCATTACTAGGGTGGCAGAAGGAGCATGCTGCTCATATGGGAAACAGAGGAGTGAAAAAGGAGAGGTGATTAGGGAGGGGAACAGGTGTGGTGGAAAGGGGGGGTGTGGCCTAGGGTAATTGGAAGCAATTGGAGTCCTGTAGGGGTGTCACGACCCTTCACAACAATGGTATTTCATTTCTTATATTTTCAACAGAGCCCCAGAGAGCTATCTGTTACTCCCAACTCCATAACTCTCAGCCGTTTTCCTCGTCCCGTTTCTACCCTGTGGTTTGTTCATGCGGTTGGGCCGTTGCCTGCTCTTCTCCCCTTTACGAGCGCGAGCGGCTGGGGATTATTTTGGCCTTGAAAACCCTCCTCCTTGGAGTAGGGCCAAGATGGACCCGTCATCAGCTGCTCTTCTGATGGTGTTAAGAATGAACTAAAATTACATTTCGTCTTTAGGATTTGCTTGACGGATTGCAAACGTTTAGGTGCATACACCACCACCTACTCAAATCAAATCAAATGTATTTGTCACATACACATGGTTAGCAGACGTTAATGCGAGTGTAGCGAAATGCTTGTGCTTCTAGTTCCGACAATGCAGTAATAAGCAACGAGTAATCTAATCTAACAATTCCACAACTACTACCTTATACACACAAGTGTAAAGGGATAAAGAATATGTACATAAAGATATATGAATGAGTGATGGAACAGAACGGCATAGGCAAGATGCAGTAGATGGTATAGAGTACAGTATATACATATGAGATGAGGAATGTAGGGTATATAAGCATAAAGTGGCATAGTTTAACGTGGCTAGTGATACATGTATTACATAAAGATGGCAAGATGCAGTAGAGGATATAGAGTACAGTATACACATATACATATGAGATGAGTAATGTAGGATATATGTAAACATTATATTAAGTGGCATTGTTTAAAGTGGCCAGTGATACATTTTTCTCCCATCAATTTCCATTATTAAAGTGGCTGGAGTTGAGTCAGTATGTTGGCAGCAGCCGCTCAATGTTAGTGGTGGCTGTTTAACAGTCTGATGGCCTTGAGATAGAAGCTGTTTTTCAGTCTCTCGGTCCCTGCTTTGATGCACCTGTACTGACCTCGCCTTCTGGATGATAGCGGGGTGAACAGGCAGTGGCTCGGGTGGTTGTTGTCCTTGATGATCTTTATGGCCTTCTTGTGATATTGGGTGGTGTAGGTGTCGGGTGGTGTTGCCCCCGGTGATGCATTGTGCAGACCTCACTACCCTCTGGAGAGCCTTACGGTTGTGGGCGGAGCAGTTGCCGTACCAGGCGGTGATACAGCCCAACAGGATGCTCTCGATTGTGCATCTGTAGAAGTTTGTGAGTGCTTTTGGTGACAAGCCGAATTTCTTCAGCCTTCTGAGGTTGAAGAGGCGCTGCTGCGCCTTCTTCGCGACGCTGTCTGTGTGGGTGGACCAATTCAGTTTGTCCGTGATGTGTACGCAGAGGAACTTAAAACGTACTACCCTCTCCACTACTGTCCCGTCGATGTGGATAGGGGGGTGCTCCCTCTGCTGTTTCCTGAAGTCCACAATCATCTCCTTTGTTTTGTTGACGTTGAGTGTGAGGTTATTTTCCTGACACCACACTTTGAGGGCCCTCACCTCCTCCCTGTAGGCCGTCTCGTCATTGTTGGTAATCAAGCCTACCACTGTACTGTACTGGTGTGTGAGGCCATTCATGGTCTACCTACATTCAATCATTGATACAGTAATACAAAATTGGGAAAAAGGAAACTTGCCCTGCCAACTACAGTATTACCCCTCTCAACAACACCGCCCCACTCCATTCCACTATTAAACCCTATCTAATCCTATTCCAGACCAACGATCTGAGAGGACGGTACACTACCACTCAAGACCCCTTACAACTGTTCTGCAGTAAATCCTCACAATCACAAGTACTTCTCTGCCACTGCCAACTCTATTTTCAGTGACTTCTGATCCATTTCTGCAGTACAATTGACAACCATGACTATAAATACTAAAAAGCCCACCTTACTGAAGCACATACTCTTCCCATCACGCTCTCTTGGTTTCTGCCTACTCACAGGAATCCTCTCAGTATCCCTCACCCTGTAACAATCTTCCTCTACCACTCTCTTCACTGCTTCGGCATACAACACTTTCTGTACTACTCTAACCCTGGCAACCTTAACCTGCCTGTCTCTCACCGGACACCTCTGATCCCCACAGCTAACACACACAGCTTTCTCCAACGTTACTACACATTCCTTTGTCTCACATGCCATCTTTCCGGGCTGTCTAGCTTCCACCGATTCCTTCTCACAATTCGTCGAGATCGTCTTGACATTTGCAGTTCTTTATGATAGCCACATTAGCAGCTAATTAGCATTTTATTTTTTGGGGGGTAAATACAGGCAAATATATTGACAAGTCACCTTGTCCTAGAGAGATTTACACGGTTCTCAAAACGTCACGCCGGGGTACGCCTACATGAAACACAGCCCTTATTTTAAGTGTTTCTAAAATCACCCTGGAACTCCCATCTCATATTGCTCAAATGAACAGCAAACCTGTTTTTTCTTAAATGATAAAAATGTATGTAGTTCGGGCCTCCCGGGTGGCGCAGTGGTCTAGGGCACTGCATCACAGTGCGAGCTGTGCCAACAGAGACTCTGGGTTTGAGCCCAGGCTCTGTCGCAGCTGTCCGCGACCGGGAGGTCCATGGGGCGACGCACAATTGGCCTTGCGTCGTCCAGGTTAGGGAGGGTTTGACCGGTAGGGATATCCTTGTCTCATCGCGAACTAGTGACTCCTGTGCACAGTGTTTCCTCTGACACATTGGTGCGGCTGGCTTCCAGGTTGGATGCACGCTGTGTTAAGAAGCAGTGCGGCTTGGTTGGGTTGTGTTTCGGAGGACGCATGGCTTTCGACCGTACAGGAGTTGTAGCGATGAGACAAGATAGTAATTACTAAATTACTAAAAGGGGGTAAAAATTCAAAAATAAAAATGTATGTTCTTCTGTTCTTGTCTATTAATGTTCTGTATTATGTCATGTTTCATGTTTTGTGTGGACTCCAGGAAGAGTAGCTAATGCTTTCGCAACAGCTAGGGATCCTAATAAAATACCAAATAACCTAGGGGAAAAATGAATGGTGGAAAAACGATTAGATCCACTTCCATGTTTGACCACTAGGTTTTATGGGTCAGAACAAAAATTCGGGAGAGAAGACCAGACTTGGATGCAACACTTTAACTAGTTGCCTTGAATGCAGCTCCACAACAAGCATCAGCTGCAACTCATTGCTAATCAGCCTCCACACCTGTCCTCACTCTTCTTAATCACCACTGTCACCTTACTTAAACCTGACCAAATTAACACTTCTCCTCTTTTGTTCTCTTCTTTTTGATTCTGTGTATTACTAGCCTTATCAAGTTTTGTGGCTCCCATCTGGTATCGATTAGGTTCTTCCAAGGACCTCCTTGGAGGAATGCCATCGCCACAGCAGCCTAACTATCATGGCCTGACAATGAGGTCTACCTGGGAATCCAAACCAAACTCCACAGAGTCCACCCCCCTGGATCCTTCATCTGCAGCCCTCGGCTTCAACTGGTCCATTCTTATTCCCTTCCTGAATCCTCATTCTCACACCAGTTAAATTTCCTCAATTAATATTCTAAACTCATTTCAATGTCTGGTCCTTAAAACTCGAGAACTCAGGATTAAGACATCTGATAGCCCTGTTCTTGCCACTCAATAGGGGCACAGTCCAAGAGGATTGAGAACTCAAAAGCGTCTTTCTCAAAAGAATACTCTGTCGACATAGCCCCGACATATGCCTCGGACATGCGTTGTTGTACCCTGGAGTGCACATGACACGCATGCGCTGGCATTTTTCACCTCTAAAGCACGCTTTCGTGTCTATCCAGACTGACTCCCAGACTGGTAGAAGGGACAACCCTTTGGAAGTTTTTGAAAAAACACTACTAGGGGAGGAAGTGCTAGAATCGATGCCTGACACTCCATCCCTTATCTTAAAGCCTCTCGATGGGCAGGGAAGGAGATCACTCTCCTGCTTTACAACCAGCCCCGGCCACTACTGTTACGTAGGGTTCTTTTGAGGCTAGCAAACAAGGAGATTTCCCACCCTCACCCAGGTACCGTGGGACTGGCCTTGAGAGGATGAATGTGACAGGTCTGCCACTCAAGGTCATTTAGTCTATCCAAAGTGCCAGAGCCCCTTCTACACACTCACTCTATGAACAAGCGGAGAGTTGTTTTTTAAGAAGTGTTGTGACCTAAGGCAGATCATTCCTTACCTATTGCACGCGTTGCATCTGAGGTTCTATGCTTTTTTTTTTGCAAGATCTTTTGGATAGAGGGAAGGTTTTCTCCACTGTAAAGGTCTATTTAGCCTCTATCTCAACCTGTCATATAGGTTTTGACGATACACAGTATTGTCTTTAGCCCTGTCTTGGGACCTGTCTATTGTGCTTGAGGCTTTTCGCAGCAGCCTTTTGAGCTGCTGGAAAGCGTGGAGATGATATCTCTCTCCCTCAAAACAGCTTTATTTTTTGCCTGCAAAGCAAGTGAGCGGCCTGCACACACTGTCAGTCCACCATTCGCGCTCACAGTTTCCCCCCAAGGGGTTATCCAAGGTAACCTTGTTACCTTACCCCGTCTTTTAGCCTAAGGTCAGTGATAATTATCATTGCCTCGCCTTAGTTTGTGGCTTTCCACCCTCCGCCCTTCACTTCTACAGAAGAAGAGTGTCTCCACCGTTTATGTCCAGTATGCGCTTTGCACATTTACTTAGAACGAGAGCATTACGTAGGAGTGACCAACTCTTTGTACCTTGGGCACCTCGGCTGCTAGGGTAGACCACTCTCTTGTTTACACTTATCCCATTGGATATTGGAGGCTATTATATTGTCTTTTAATAGCAAGGATTTACAGCCCCCGAAGGGCATGAGGGGCTCTTTCCAGCAGAGGTATGGCCACCTATTCAAAGGCATCTCTTTGTTGAGATTTGGGATGCAGCGTGTTGGGCCACCCCTCAAACATTTGAGGTTTTTACCAACTTTCGCTGGAGAGTACTGCCTGTCTTCAGTGTGGGAGCCTCTGAGGGGTGATGCTGTTGGGACTATCCTGGGTTCAGAGAGTATGTCTGCTATACTAGAATTGGCCATATCTCACTGTGATACATCAAGTATTTGAAAGAGAACTCAGTTACTTCTGGATCTCTGATAATACGACTGAGTTGTGTCACCACATTTCCCCTGCTCGCAAGAGCACAAGATAGGCATGCTTGAGAATAATCAGAGGGTGAGCGAGTGGCACCTTTTTTATAAAGAGGAGCTCGCTTAATTCGCCAGTCGACCTGTCTGTGGGGTTGATTCTTCCTAGTAGGGATCTGCCTGGAGTGAATCCCATAGTGATGCAATCGCGATTATTTTACCAGAGAACCAGGGGTTAGGAAAGTAACATCAAGTTCTCTGTTGGTGTGGCGAAGACAGGTAGTCTACAATGTTTTTTTTCACCTGTGGGAAAACAACATGTTTAAAACAGTATTTTCATTGTGTAAAGAGGACATTATTTGACCCAATGAGTGTAATTCTAATGTCTGAGCAGGAGACATGTATAAAGCACCCCCTCATTAGCTTGGCCCGACTGTGCCGAGCTTATATTTTCCTATAGGCCTTGCGTTTTGAGATATAATAAAAATGCTTGGGTGTGATGCCATCCACATGATTTACTCTGGGTATGTTTGTGGGTGAAGGGAGATCAAGAACATCTCTCAAATGTTAACTTAGACTGCACACACAATACATCAATTATAAAGCAAGAAGAATCTACACTATATAGTTTAGAAAAATTCTATACTCGGTACAGAAAAATTGGCTCTATCGCGGGTGTCAATTTTCACATAGTCCTGCCATCATACAGCGTGACAAAAATTTGGAAAAATATGGGGATGAAATTGGGAAAATATACAAACTGTTAGATGTGGTTCATCTCTAGTGAGTTTAAACAAGTGAAACAGTAGAATATGCCCACCGAGCTATTATCCACCTGCAGTCAACATCTCTGAAGCTACTGTGTGCTGTGTGTTGTCCGGTGTGTGTGTGTGTGTGTGTGTGCATCCTATTGCATGCATGAGTTCCAGTCAACACCAGCTCCCACTTCTGTATTGAACTTTACCGTAGCTCCAGGTTCTGTATTCTGACACTCGGAGCGTCTCCCTCTGATCTTCCTGCTAATTATAGAATTTAAAGGGACCATGATGATCTGTTATTCCAAAATCTACAAGCTTGTAATTATTCACTTCATTATTTATTTTGGATGTTTGTTTGAAATATTTCAATGGGGATCTATCATGTGAAGATCAAAGGGGAAAATGTCATTAAAGTCATGAGGTAGGCAATCTTGTAATCATTTTAAAGTGTTAATTAGACTGCCTCTCCTTGTAAGTTTTTTTTCTCTCTCTCTCTCGCTCTCTCTCTCTCGCTCTCTCTCTCTCGCTCTCGCTCTCTCGGCGGGGGTTCAAGAGCAGTGTAATTCACTTGTTTTTTCCCACGACTGCACTTATTGTGGAAGAAAACACACCGCTCAGTGTGAGAGCTTTGTCAGTGTGACGAAGCCTGCTGGTGAAAAGTCATCTTCGAGTAGATCAGGGCACGTTGAGAACAGTATGGCACTCTACCTGTGAAGTTAAACGTTAATTAACAAAGTCATTCCTATGCAGAGGTGAACTGTTTTTTTTTTTGCAGGACGTGACTGTCATTATATCATGCAATTAAAAACAATTGTTATAATTGGCACTTAATTAAACATGTTTACTGCCTGTAATCAAACCAATTGATTTGACACCAGGGGTTGATGTAATGCAAACGTCACCACCTCCATCTACTGGTGAACAGCAGTTACTACAGTTACTTTGCCAGCAGCATACCACCCTGCATACCACTGCTGGCTTGCTTCTGAAGCTAAGCAGGGTTGGTCCTGGTCAGTTCCTGGATGGGAGACCAGATGCTGCTGGAAGTGGTGTTGGAGGGGCACTAGGAGGCACTCTTTCCTCTCGTCTAAAAAAACATATCCTAATGCCCCAGGGCAGTGATTGGGGACACTACCCTGTGTAGGGTGCCATCTTTCGGGTGGGACGTTAAACGGGTGTCCTGACTCTCTGAGGTCATTAAAGATCCCACGGCACTTATCGTAAGAGTAGGGGTGTTAACCCTGATGTCCTGGCTAAATTCCCATTCTGGCCCTCAAAACCATCACGGTCACCTAATAATCCCCAGTTCACAATTGGCTCATTCATCCCTCTCCTCTCCCCTGTAACTATTCCCCAGGTCGTTGCTGCAAATGTGTTCTCAGTCAACTTACCTGGTAAAATAACAAATAAATAAATAAAAATACAGAAATCAGTATCACGACACATTAGTCCTTTCAATTCCTTTCTCTCTCAGGGCTCTCTCCACATAACCTAACATAGCAGGTGTAAAAGAAACGCCTTTCTCTCTCAGGGCTCTCTCCACATAACCTAACATAGCAGGTGTAAAAGAAATGCCTTTCTCTCTCAGGGCTCTCTCCACATAACCTAACATAGCAGGTGTAAAAGAAACGCCTTTCTCTCTCAGGGCTCTCTCCACATAACCTAACATAGCAGGTGTAAAAGAAACGCCTTTCTCTCTCAGGGCTCTCTCCACATAACCTAACATAGCAGGTGTAAAAGAAACGCCTTTCTTTCTTTCTGGTCCTGCCGAGAGAGAAAAAAAACTTCTGCACAGTTCAACCAATCCATTAAATGTGCAGGTGGAGTTAAAATGGAGTGTCGCTTCGTTAAAGTCCAAAAGCAGAAGTCAGTTCATATGAGGAAATCAGTCAATTGAAATGTATTCATTAGGCCCTAATCTATGGACTTCACATGAATTGGAATACAGATATGCATCTGTTGGTCACAGATACCTTTAAAAAAAATAAAAAAGGTTGTGGATCAGAAAACCTGTCAGTATCTGTGGTGACCATCCTTTGGCTCATGCAGAGTGACAAACCTCCTTCGCATCGAGTTGATCAGGATGATGATTGTGGCATGTGGAATGTTGTCCCACTCCTCTTCAATCGCCGTGCGAAGTTGCTGGATATTGGCACCCTGTCGTGCATCAAAGCTGGGACCGAGAGACTGAAAAACAGCTTCTATCTCAAGGCCATCAGACTGTTAAACAGCCGTCACGAACATTGAGTGGCTGCTGCCAACATACAGACTCAAATCTCTAGCCACTATAAACAATGCCACTTTATATAATGTTTATATACCCTACATTACTCATCTCATATGTATATACTGTACTCTATACCATCTGCTGCATCTTGCCTATGCCGTCTGGCCATGGTTCATCCATATATTTGTATGTACATATTCTTATTCATTCCTTTACACTTGTGTGTTTAACGTAGTTGTTGTGAAATTGATATATTACTTGTAAGATATTACTGCATGGTTGGAACTAGAAGCACAAACATTTCGCTACACTTGCATTAACGTCTGCTAACCAAGTGTATGTGACAAATACAATTGGATTTGATTTGATTTTTTGTCGTACATGTCGATCCAGAGCATCCCAAACATTCTCAATGGGTGACATGTCTGTTGAATATGCAGGCCGTGGAAGAACTGGGATATTTTCAGTGTCCAGGAATTGTGTACAGATCCATGCGACATGGGACTGTGCATTATCATGCTGAAACATGAGGTGATGGCGGTGGATGAATGGCACAACAATGGGCCTCATGTTATCGTCACTGTATCTCTGTGCATTAAAATTGCCATCGATAAAATGCAATTGTGCTTGTTGTCCGTAGCTTATGCCTGCCCATACCATAACCCCACTGCCACCATGGGGTACTCTGGTCACAACGTTGACATCAGCAAACCGCTCACCCACACAACACCATACACACTGTCTGCCATCTGCCTGGTACAGTTGAAACCAGGATTCATCCGGAAAGAGCACACTTCTCCAGCGTGCCAGTGAACATCGAAGGTGGGCATATGCCCACTGAAGTTGGTTACAACGCAGAATTGCAGTCAGGTCATGGCCCTGGTGAGCACGATGAGCATGTAGATAGATGAGCTTCCCTTAGACGGTTTCTGACAGTTTGTGCAGAAATTATTTGGTTGTGCAAACTCACAGATTCATCAGCTGTCCGGGTGGCTGTTCTCAGACGATCTCGCAGGTGAAGGAGCCGGATGAGGAGGTCCTGGGCTAGTATGGTTACACGTGGTCTGCGGCTGTGAGACCGGTTGGATGTACTGCCAAATTCTCTAAAGATTATGTTGGAGGCAGTGTAGTAGTCAAAATGATCCCTATTTAATGAAATATCTAGATTTGTAGCTAACTTTAAAATAATTCACCATGGGGAACGAATTTGATCATAATAAACACATTTCTGAGCCCAAAACAGCCATCTAAAATGTTTTTGGGGCCATTCTGCCCATTGCAATTTAATTTCTAAGGCAGACCAGGGCTTTTGGCACCGTTAGGTTGCTACGCAGTAGCTGACCAACAGAGCTTATAACTTCACATTCCAGACCAGACATTGGGGGCCTGTGAAAACCGATTGCATCCGGTTGTTTCCGACCCGTTGAGGGTGCTCGCTACAAGTGGATAAAGTCAAATGTACAGTGTCAGATGCCATTTAGTGGATCACTTGAGAACACTGTGATTCTTCAAAAAGCCTGAAATAAACGGCGTAAACTGTCCAATGGTATTGGTTAAAAATAACTGGTTTGAGGTTTCATGTTAGGTGTCAACACAACACAATTCAGTCAGATCTGTTTTAAGGCTTCAGCATGCATCAGTTCGGCTGGCGAACGAGTGTGCTGCATTACTCCCTTAAAAATAACTGTTTCGCATTTGGACGCCTTTAGCCAACTTCTGCATAGGGGTTGTTTTGACGTGTTGGAAGTGGAACTGCACTACCTCTGTCAAATCCACAAGTGGCTCCTTATATCTTAAAAGCGGACATTGCCATTGGCTGCACAGAGTCGCATGAACAGAAATCCCACGCAGCGTTGTTTACAAGTTGGAACAGTGGAATGTGAGATGTAATCTACACCTCCATTAGGATGATAGAAACACTCATTATTCAGTTGAGTCATTTTTTCATTTTGAGTGCTATAGCACCCCCTGATAAATCGAAATGAAAGAAATAATAATAATTGCATTACTCCTGTATGAACCTGAAACATTTGCATAATATTGCATCAGCCTGAAGTAAAAAGTGACTTAAATGAAAAAAAAGAGTTCACATACTCTCTGGCAGAAAGACTTAACATGAATCTGTGGTAAACTCAGGAAAACTGTGAGATTCTCCCCTAGTATTTCTCACATCCAGGAGAATGTTGAAATGTTGAAATGGATTGGGCCTGAAAGCCTCCCTGGTTGTCAAGGAAACTCATTTGTCAACAAGCCAGAGAAAGAGAGAAGCGGTGATGGTGCTGGAGCAAAGAGCAGAGTCAATTTTGGAGATTGTTTTTTCTCTCCCCGTGTCTGGAAATCAGAATCAGATGGGAGGACTCCGGCACCCAGAAGGCTTTGCCCTGCAGGAAAAATGCTCAACACCCCATTAGCATCATCAGCCCGTGGGAGCAAAGAGCACAGTGAGTGCAGCAGTTGGGATGTGTGTGTTGCATGAGTGTGTTTGTTTGTTTGTGTGTGTGTATGTCTGTGTGGGTGTATGTGTGAGTGAGTGCATGTGTTCTAAGGTGCAGAGAATCAGATTGAATGTTTAGCAGTATTTTAGATAGAAACGGTCTCTGAGCCTGTTGGTATCAGACCTCATGCTCCAATACCGTCTACCCGACAGTAAGGGAGTAAACAACTCATGGCTGGGGTGTGTGGGGCCTTTGATAATGCTACAGGCTTTTCTCAGGGCACCGAGTAGATATCCTGGATAGGTGGTTGCATGGTCCCAGTGATGTACTGGGCCATCTTCACCACCCGCCTGAGGGCCTTATGGTTATTGACGGAGCAATTCCTGTACCAGGCCGTGACGCAATCGGTCAGGATGCAGTCAATGGTGCAGTGGTAGTATTTGGAGATGTCTTCAGCCACCTTAGGAAGTAGAGACGCTATTGTGCCCTCTTGACTAGAGTGGTGGTGTTGTTGGTCCATGACAAGTCCTCTGTGATGTAGACGCAGAGGAACTTAACTACTGACTCTCTTTACTGCAGTCCCATTGATGTGGATTGGGGCATGTTCCCTCTTTTGCTTCCTGAAGTCAACAATCAGCTCCTTTGTTTAGCTGACGTTGAGGGAGAGGTTGTTGTCCTGGCACAATGCCAGTTCACTTACCTCCTCCCTATAGGCTGACTCATCATTGTTGGTTAGCAGGCAGGGGGCTGAGGATACACCCCTGGGGGGGCCCTGTGTTAAGAGTCAGTTTGGAGGAGGTGTGGTTGCCAATCCTCACAGCCTGTGGTCTGCCTGTGAGGTAATCCAGGATCCAGTTGCATGGGCTGGTGTCCAGACCCAGATGCCTGAGAAGATGCGGCTAGGGAGTCCATCTGGGCCGACAGCTTTGTGAGAGTATTCCCTCTTTTGAGAGTTTTCCTCAAGTCAGACTTGGAGAGCGAAAGCACCTGGTCGTCCAGAACAGCGAAAGTCTTGCTGGATAGCTCGGAATTGTCTGCCTCAAAGAGAGCATAGAATGTGTGAAGCTCGTCTGGGAGGGAGGCTTCGATGGGCACCACACAGCTGGAGTTGCCTTTGTAGTCCGTGATAGTCTGTAGTCCTTGCCACATACATCGTGTATCTGAGTTGTCGAACATCAATTCAAGTTTGAGTCTGTATTGAGTCTTTATGCGAGAGCCTAATGGATTTGTAGAGCTCGTACCTGCTTGCCCTGTGCGCGTCGCACACCCTCAAGTCATCAGGGTTCCTTCTGCTGACAGTAAATGCTTCAGTATGGGCTTTAAGCATGGTATGGATATCTCCGTTCTTCCAGGGTTTTTGGTTGGGGTATGTCCGGATTGTTATTGTAGGTACATCATCAACACATTTCCTAAAGAGGCCTGTGACTGACAATGTACAGTCTTGGCCAAAGGTTTTGAGAATGTCTTTAGATATTTTTGTCAGATGTTACTATGGAATACTGAAGTATAATTACAAGCATTTCATAAGTGTCTAAGGCTTTTATTGACAATTACATGAAGTTGATGCAAAGAGTACAATTACATGACGTTGATGCAAAGAGTCAATATTTGCAGTGTTGACCCTTCGTTTTCAAGACCTCTGCAATCCGCCCTGGCATGCTGTCAATTAACTTCTGGGCCACTGATGGCAGTCCATTCTTGCATAATCAATGCTTGGAGTTTGTCAGAATTTGTGGGTTTTTGTTTGTCCACCCACCTCTTGAGAATTGACCACAAGTTCTCAATGGGATTAAGGTCTGGGGAGTTTCCTGGCCATGGACCCAAAATATCGATGTTTTGTTCCCCGAGCCACTTAGTTATCACTTTTGTCTTATGGCAAGGTGCTCCATCAGGCTGTAAAAGGCATTGTTCGTCACCAAGCTGTTCCTGGATGGTTGGGAGATGTTGCTCTCGGAGGATGTGTTGGTACCATTCTTTATTCATATTGTTGGTCCATGTGTTCTTAGGCAAAATTGTGAGTGAGCCCACTGCATTGGCTGAGAAGCAACTCCACACATGAATGGTCTCATGAATCTTTACTGTTGACATGCCACAGAACTGATGGTAGTGCTCACCTTGTCTTCTCTGGACAAGCATTTTTCCGGATGCCCCAAACAATCGGAAAGGGGATTCATCAGAGAAAATGCCTTTACCCCAGTCCTCAGCAGTCCAATCCCTGTAACTTTTGCAAAATATCAGTCTGTCCCTGATGTTTTTCCTGGAGAGAAGTGGCTTCTTTGCTGCCCTTCTTGACACCAGGCCATCCTCCAAAAGTCTTCGCCTCACTGGGCATGCAGATGCACTCACACCTGCCTGACGGCACGTGTTTCCTTGCAGGTAACCATGTTTGACAGAGGAAGAACAATGATTCCACCACCCTCCTTTTGAAGCTTCCAGTCTGTTATTCGAACTCAATCAGCATGACAGAGTGATCTCCAACCTTGTCCTCGTCAACACTCACACCTGTGTTAATGAGAGAATCACTGACATGATGTCAGCTGGTCCTTTTTTGGCAGGGCTGAAATGCAGTGGAAATGTTTTTTGGGATTCAGTTCATTTGCATGGCAAAGAGGGACTTTGCAATTAATCACAGTTCATCGGATCTGTAGTTCATCTTCATAACATTCTGGAGTATATGCAAATTGCCATCATACAAACTGAGGCAGCAGACTTTGTGAAAATTAATATTTGTGTCATTCTCAAAACTTTTGGCCACGACTGTATATTCCTCAATGCTGATGGATGAGTACTGGCTGGATGAATCTTTGAACATTATCCAATCAGTATTCTCAAAACAATCCTACAGCATTGTCTGCCTCCTGTGTCCAGTGCATCACTATTCTCTGTATTGGTCGCTCCCTTCTGAGTTGCTGCTTGTAGGCGGGGAGTAGGAACAGAGAGCCGTGATCTGATTGGCCGATGTGGGGGTGGGGGATGGCTTTGTACGCGTCATGGATGTTTGTATATACAAGATCCTGCATGTAGGATTCCGAGCAGGAACCTGCAAGACTACGAACCGCTATCTCTTTATCAATTGAGTTAAAGCAGCTGATTCAGACAGCACATTTCACAGGTTTGCCACTTTGAACAATACTGTTACGGGATATTTCTGTTGCTATTGGCTAGGATTACACGTATGGTGAAATTAAATCACAATACAAACCAAATAGTATAACATGTTAGAAATATTGGCATTATTGATATGTGACAACAAGTGTGAGCTTTGAACAGACTTGATTCAATTCAAAGTTGACCATGTAGAAATAGATACGCTTTGAGTATGTAGACATGTAGATATGATTCCAGAGCAAAAGCACACTACTTCTCAGTTTATATAATTCTCCTCCGGATTAATGAGGTGAACCATCCTCTGACTAACGCAGAGATAATAAGCCCAAATGAATTCACTGTGTACGCACTGGCATCGCCATAATCAGGCAATTTATTTAAATCAATAAAAATGGATGTTTGATATATTCTCCTTCCAGAAACGATTAAAAAGAAACACTTTCTTCTTAAGTTCTCTAGCTCTAGTGAATAGCAACCAAAGTACTTGAAATGTAATCGATATCACACTGCTGATTCTCAGAGCAAAAGCAAACGCATGGAAATTTAACAGACTGCAATATCACATTTTAACTATGCATAGAGTAGACTGGGTTTTTGAACTTGGCATACTTCTCGCTGCAAACAAATATATGTTTTATTATTTCAGAGAGGGGGAAAGGACTAGATGAATAAAACTAGCATAATTTTGGCGTGAAATGTTTATTTCTGTATCCATCATCAGGTCGGTAGCCAGACAGATGAAGGTGTGTTTGATATATCAGCACTAGAACAAAGATTACTGCATTGCTTTATGTGCTTATAGACATCACATGGCCAGTACGAATACCGATTCAAAACAAAGACCACAACCAGAATTGTTATTTCAAGACGTGTCAAATATGCAGTATGCAGCAAACAAGATAGTATTTCAATTCTCCCTAAAAAAAATGTAACAATCTGTATAAAAATGAAGAAAAAAAAATAACAATGGATTCAAGTCTGAGTGACTTTTATGATTGGGGTGTCTCCAAAACACAACTATAGGCCCAGGGGGACAGCAAGTGCATCCCTATTCCATACATCTTCATTTTTCCCAGCTAAATTGATCCAGTCTTCTATGGAAACAACATTCTAGAAGTGGCTATATTAGGAAAATAGCATGTAAACTCAACATTTTGAAGAACCTGTATTTAAAAGAAACATCATAACTTGCTGGTTGCAAAAACTCTTAAATGAATGTAGCTACATTTAGATGTAGCATATTTTATAAGATTACGCCAATTACTTTTGTACTATAAAAGCAAACCAGTGGATTACTGATAAAGAAAGACATTATTTTGAAATTAAGTGCAATTCAATTTAGCTTTATGCCATAGAATTGGAGGACAATACTAAAAAGTACAATTTGTCACATACTGTAGCAAAGTGGAAATACAAAAGTCACAGTTTTGTCATTGGTATGTGCAGATTGTTCCAAGGCCCCATCCATAGCTCCTCCTCATCGGACTGTGTGCGATCGCTCTGAGATTCCAAAGGTTCTCTCACATCCTCATTGTCCACTGTTGACTCCTGCTCCTCAGCGTTCCGGCTTCTCTCGCTCCTGGCCTTGGCGATGTTGGACTTTGACGCTATGCTCTCTGGGCCACTGGTGCTGGAGGCCAGGGAGCCGCTGGAGGGCTGGGTGTTGAGGGTCTTGTCGACCGAGGACGTGGTCGCCACGGGGCTGTTGAGGGGCAGTCTCTCCTCGTGAGTCACGGCCAGTTTGTCCAGTTTCTTAAAGTGCTTGCCCAGCCGCACTGGGGAGTTGACCTTGATGTTGTTTGAGTGGACACACCGGCGGGTGCGTATGACCGAGCCGTTCTGCGCCAGGTACACGCTGCCATTGATGTTGCTGTGGTTGGTCAGGTTAGACAGACGGTTTCTTTGGGGCTCCGGAGCGCTGTCCTCCCCCGTCGAACTAGTCTCATACTCCCTGTCCACCACCAGCTTAATCCGCTTCTTCCTCCCGTACTGAACAACACAAACAAACAAACAAACAGAAGGCAGATGTATGAGAGACATGAAGCCTAACATCACGACATCATTAGAGATGGGTTCACACCATTTGACGGGCAAGGCGAAGAGATGCCAGCAGCAAACACAATGTCACGCTGTCATGCCGGAGAAGGAGCTGTTGAAGGAAATGATTATGTCTTCTGATGTGAATTAACCACAATCTGTTATGCTTCTTGACACAGACAGATGAGAAGCAATCATTAACCATTTACTACAGAGCCCTAAGAGCTTTAGAAGGAAGAATACGATTATCCCACCAAAGGACAATGCTTTCAGTATTCATGAAAGCACTGTAGAAAAGGCAGCAGCAGCGGCAGCTCGGGATTGGACCAAAAAGAGAACAAAGCAAGGAAGGGCATGCATTTTAGACTCTCTGTAATTTAAAAGCTTCCTAAAATGGCTTATATGACAATAATAAATTCCACTCAGATAATTGCACACGCAATCCAAGGCATTCAGTGATCTTACTTAATGGGATCGGAATTCACTTTAAGATGTTACGGCTTCATCAGCATCGGAATCAGCTGGGTTGTCATCTTCCGATTCCCCGTCTTCCTCCTCCTCTTCCTCTGTGCTCTGCTTCAAGCCTTTTCCATAAATGCCGCTGGACGGTCTCTTCATCGTGGCTTCCTCCTCCTCGTCCTCGGTGACAGGGGAATGTTCATCTGAGGTGTCCATCATGCCACCGCTGACCTCTGTAGAGTAGGACACAGCGGTCGGTCCTCGTCCATTTCCTGTTGAGGCCGTTGTCCGACTCCCACTGGACTTCCTGGACGACGACCCTTCACTATGCTCCTCTGGTGATTCTCCGCTCTCAGCCTCCACTTCTTCCTCCCCCGAATACTCCTCCTCTTCCTCGCTCTCCTCATCGATGGCGTCCTCGGACCCTAGAGTGTGGGAGGAGGACCTGGATCTAGCGCTTTTTATCCTGGTAAATCTAGAGCTCCTGGAGCTTGGGTCAGAGACACTTCCACTGTTGTCAGAGGATGCTCTCCTATTGGCTCTGCTACTGCGGCTCTGTGACCTGTCTGTGCCACCGCCACTGTCTCTGTCACTGCTCTGGCTGGTGACCACAGAGGCTCTTCTACTGGATGGTGGCCTGGGTGAGGACTTCTGAGCCCCTGGTGCTGTGTCCTCAGTTTCTGCAGATGTCACACTCCTCTTGTTGTCCTCAGTCTCTGATCCCGAATCTGCCTCTTTCTCTGTGTCTGAGTCTCTCTCTGTCTGGGACTCCTCCTCTGTCTCCAAATCCTTCTCTGTGTCTGAGTCCCCATCTGAGTCTCGCTCTGACATCCTTTCCTCCTCCTCAGAATCTCCCTGGCACTCCTGCTGCTCCTCGTCTGAATCTACAGCCCTCCCTTGGTCATCCTCTCCACCTAAGTCTCCTCCAGGGTAGCCCGCGGTACCCAGTGTGGAGGATGAAGCAGCACTGCTCCTACTACTCCTGTCGGAGTAGGCCTCTTTACTAATGCTTTCTGCCTCAGAGCTGCTGCCCTCCTTTTGCTCACTAATGTCCCAAGCCAGGGAGGCCTGCCACCTCCTCCTCTCCTCCCTCTTAGTGTCATTGAAGCTTTGGGACCCAGACCCAGACATCCTCTGCTCAGCTAGAGAGCTCACACTGAGGATTTCAATAGGGGATATCCTCCGCTCCTGAAGCCTGCTGGAGATGTTTATACGGCTCAGCGCTTTCCCCAACTGCAGTTTGACCGAGGGCTTGGCATCATCCGAAGCCTGGAAGTAGCTCCCATCTATGACCATGCCACTGTCCATGATCAACATGCTGTCGGAGCGGTAGGCCGTAGTTAGTGTCAGGAAGTCCCCACCATCTCCTCCGTCCCTCCGTCCCTCCTTGGAGGAGAACTTCATGGGGAATATCCTGGCTTTGTTCCATGGGGGGTGGAGCGAGGGGGGGTTACCAGGTACCTTGCTAACCGAGACAGGGAACTTGCAGAGTTTCATGACTGCCTTTAGTTTCTGAATGACCGTGGAGGAGTGGTGGGGCTTGGAGTCTGATGCAGCAGTGCCCTCTTCTGGCGGTGGCCGGTCCTGCTCTGTTCTAGAATAGGGGGGCTGCTGGTCTCTAAAGGCCTGTCTGGGGGGGCCACTGGGTGGGCCGTGAAGGGGTCCTTTGCCTCGCATAGGGGGCCTCATCCCACCACGCATGGCCACCTGTTACAGTCACATCAGCCCAAGCTACCATTAAAGCCACTGTTAACCATTACTGAGCCATTCAACACAGCAGTGTTTCCTCCAGGCACATAGTGTACTTTCCACTGAATTCAAAGTTGCATAATTTTGTATCATACATGTAGCTATTGAACAACGTAACAGTTGTAGATAAAATCAGCTACCTCTCCCTCCGACTCCTGCGGACTGTAGTAGTAGCTCCCATCGTCATCCACGATCACCTCTCCGTACTCATCATACAGGCCTGTCGGAGATATCAACTTCCTGCGACTGCCATACTGAGGCAGTTCATACCTGGAGGGGAGATGGAACAGGTTAGTTACACACTGTACTGACACACACACACACACACACACACACACACACACACACACACACACACACACACACACACACACAAACATAGCACATGCACGCACACACTCGCAGCCATCACTACATTTATTCAACCTCATTTCTCAGTAGAATTCTGTGATTTTTTCTCTCCAAAAGTGAGTGTAAAACAGAATATGTGAATAAGCCCGGGTCCCCAGTGCCTCCAAACTGTGTATGGATATGAGAGAGAGAGAGACAGAGAGAGAGAGAGAGACAGAGAGAGAGAGAGAGAGAGAGAGAGACAGAGAGAGAGACGGCAAAGGAGCCTCTTTATTTAGGCGAAGGCCTCCTTATGGGATTTTACAGTCATTACCCCAAGGCAGTGTTTCCTTTTCTTCTTTCCGTGTCTTTGTTCAGCTGATCTTTAGTGCCAGAGGGGGGCAGACAAGGCGTACCATAAGGTCCAGGGCCCACTCACTACAGAGCGTAGAAGTAAGGTCACTGTGCGCCCAGATTAAAGGCTTTTAGTGCTCCCAGGGAGAAAGCGTCTTTTAAAATAGAAACAGACCATCAGCTTAACAGGGCGCACTCTGCCATCACTGGATGGACCAACAGTACATGGTGTCAGTAATGGTTAAATAGCTCAAGCCTCCAGCCAGAAGACTATTACCCCACATCTCAACCCCACGGGAGCCAAACTCTAATTGTATTAATGGCGGTCGGTGTGACGGGAAACATGAGCATTTTGAGAGAGAGGCTACATAGCAGAGAGAAAAATAACACCCGGTATGGCTGGAATGAGAGTCCGGACGTTCTAATTCAAAGTTGAACATCTGCGTAGAGAGAGAGAGAGTCGAGAGAAACGAAAGAGACTCAGAGGCAGGGAAAGGTAAATGTACTGTATCCGCTGCTGCAAGTGTCTGTAGAACCAAATCTTTCATCCTCTAAAACTAATCGCCCTCTCACTTTGGTGCTGCAGGGAGAAAGTCTTAAGAGCCTAATTCTGTGCACAACATTCAATCTTAATCTGCGCTCCTTTCTGCTCTGTTATAAGACACCACATGGATGGTGCTCATTGGAACAGGTTAGGTGAGTGATTAGACTCGCTAATTATGGAATTCATTGCAGGTGGCAACACATGCCAATATGAGCCGTTTCGTCTGAAGCCATCGTTATGTATTCCGACCTGTATGCTCCACTTCAAGGCTGTTGGAAAAACAAATTCTGATGTTTCAGCGGGAGGGGAGGCAGTCTGGAGGCCTGTCGTGACGAGAGCCGTTTGGTATTGAACACTGAAGGAGTCTCTGGACTCTGCAGACTGACTGAGCTTCCCTGGTGTGAGGCAAGCTGTCGGCCCTTGTGTACACGCAGGATCAGAAAGGCCTCAGTAACAAACACGCACATGCATGCATGCACACAAACACACTACACACACACTGTGCACTGACACACCGTGTGCACACACACACACACACACACACACTCTCTCTCTCTCTTACCCGTGGTCATAATTATAATAATCCTGGGTGTAATAGTCCTGGCCTGGGTCGATGCCAGACTCCATGGAGAGCTCCTGTCGTGGATAAAACAAAGCATTACTCAAAGACAATGAAGTTGAAGGAAAACATGAGAAGGCCAACAAATAGGCCTCTATGCTTTATTAAAGACAAATATTTCACTACTTAGCCGAAGCCCAAAGGGGGGAAAGAGATTGTGTTCTGTACCTCTGGTCTCAGAAGAGAGGGCCTAAGCAACTGTTGTTGCTGCCAGAGAGAGCACAAAGACAGAGGAGGAAAATACAGAAACAAGACGAGAGAGAGAAATATACAGTTTCATTAAAGAGATTGTGGATCAACGTAAATATGGATGGGGAAGGGGTAGCAAGCAAGGTCAGAGGGAGTTTGATGGGAAATAGAGATTTTAAAAAAACAGCCTGTGTCAGTGAAGTATAATAAGAGAATTTCATAACCAAAACCCAAGGTATATAATACCAAGGGATGACAGCTTCCGCCATCTGCAGAACTTTTCCAATATCTGTTCATCACATCGCCTCCCCCAAATATAAGGCGGGCGGCGTATTGGAAGTTTTATTTCCCCATTCCGATTTTGTCATTCTATCAAGGCGGTGTCTATAGATAACATTATGTTAAATAAACTGACAAGTAGGACGACCATTCAAAAGCAGCAATGTCAATTTTAGGCGAGTGGAAACGCCAACGTACCTCATGATGTCCGTACCCACGCCTGTAATTGAAGAAACATTGTGAAAATCAGTAAACAAGATTGTCAAGATAACGATTGCTTGAGCTTTCAGATATGAACATTGTTATACTTACTGTAGCTGAATTTGGCTGCTTAAATCAAACACCGAGAGTGGTCTCCCTTCACACATTTTTCAGTTTCAAGTGGGTAAGAATTGTAAAGCATTTGTTCATTTCCTTTGGAAGGCAATAATCTGAGACATTCCTCAGTTCTCTTAAATCTATTCTACCCCTGTCCCTTAACCAGAGAGAGAGAGAGAGAGAGAGAGAGAGAGAGAGAGAGAGAGAGAGAGAGAGAGAGAGAGAGAGAGAGAGAGAGAGAGAGAGAGAGAGAGAGAGAGAGAGAGAGAGAGAGAGAGAGAAAAATAACTTTTAAAATTGCATATTCTAATATGATATATAGCCATAGCTGGATTTTTTAAATTACATTTTTAGGTAGTGCTGCTGTTCAGAGAAAAAAATGGAAGTTGTTGAGAAACTGTTTCTATTGGTTCTACAGACAGATTTGTTTTCTCTTTAATACAGTAGGCATTTGTTTTCCAAACTACGTTTTCCCCTGCAATTAGATAATTTGCGAAAGGCAAACCAAGAGTCGCAACCAAGCATATAAATATAATCCATAGATGACAGTCAGGACTGGCAGCCATTGCTAGTGTACCCATGAGTTTAATAGTCAAATTGCCAAGATGGATTATAAGTCTATAGCCACAACGCAACAAGCTGTATATTTGGCGTGCATGCTGCCAAAATAGTGGCCTTCCCGGCTGTAGGCATACCGGTAAATTCTAAAATAAGGGTAGCATTTGAGTAAATGAGGGATGAAAGTATACAGTGCCTTTGGAAAGTATTCCGACCCCTTGACTTTTTCTACATTTTGTTACGTTACAGCCTTATTATAAAATTGATTAAATCATTTTTTTCTTAGCAATCTACACACACAACACCCCATAATGACAAAGCGAAAACAGGTTTAGACATTTTTGCTAATTTATTAAAAATAAAAACAGAAATACCTTATTTACATAATTATTCAGACCCTTTGCTATGAGACTTGAAATTGAGCTCAGGTGCATCCTGTTTACATTGATCAACCTTGAGATGTTTCTGCAACTTGATTGGAGTCCATGTTGTAAATTCAAATGATTGGAAAGGCACACACCAGTCAATATGAGGTCCCACAGTTGACAGTGGGACCAAGCCATGAGGCCGAAGGAATTGTCCGTAGAGCTCTGAGCCAGGATTGTGTCGAGGCACAGATCTGGGGAAGGCTACCAAAACATATCTGCAGCATTGAAGGTGCCCAAGAACACAGTGGCCTCCATTATTCTTAAATGGAAGAAGTTTGGAACCACCAAGACTCTTCCTAGAGCTGGCAATCTGAACAAACTGAGAAATCGGGGGAGAAGGTCCTTGGTCAGAGAGGTGACCAAGAACCCGATGGTCACTGACAGAGCTCCAGAGTTCCTCTGAGGAGATGGGAGAACCATCTAGAAGGACAACCATATCTGCAACACTCCACCAATCAGGCCTTTATGTTAGAGTGGCCAGGTGGAAGCCACTCCTCAGTAAAAGGCACACGAGAGCCCACTTGGAGTTTGCCAAAAGGCACCTAAAAGACTCTCAGACCATGAGAAACAACATTCTCTAGTCTTATGAAACCAAGATTGAACTCTTTGGCCTGAATGCCAAGCGTCACGTCTGGAGGACACCAGACATGGCTAATCACCTGGCCAATATCATCCCTATGGTGAAGCATCCTTGATGAAAACTTGCTTCAGAGTGCTCAGGGCCTCAGAACGTTCACCTTCCAACAGGACAACGACCCTATGCACACACAGCCAAAACAACGCAGGAGTACTAGAGCCCAATCAAATATCTCTGGAGAGACCTGAAAATAGCTGTGCAGTGAAGCTTGAGAGGATCTGCAGAGAAGAAGAGAAACTCCCCAAATACAGGTGTGCCAAGCTTGTAGCGTCATACCCAAGAAGACTCGAGGCTGTAATCTCTACCAAAGGTGCTTCAACAAAGTAAAGGGTCTGAATACTTAAAAATGTGTAATCAGATTTCAATTTTTAGTACATTTGCAAAAATGTTTTAAAAAAAAACGTTTTTGCTTTGTAACTATGGGGTACTGTGTGTAGATTGATGAGGGTAAAAAATAAGGACGTAACGTAACAAAATGTGGAAAAAAGACAAGGGGTCTGAATACTTTCTGAATGCACTCTAAAACAATTTGGGAAATTTGATTTTTTTATACTAATACAATTGCTCAGAGAAAGTAATAAAAAGTCATAAAAAGTAATAAAACAATTCAGAAAAAAGGTAGGGGGTCAACATTATTAACACGTCTCTACCTATTCAATACCTCACCCTCCGAGGATAATGGCATTGAGCCTTTTTCTAAAATGTTTTATGAGTCAGAGAATAAATTGGGACCATTCCACTATACATAATCCTTCCAGATCCTTGATATCATTCGCCTGCGTCTATTGACTGTCGTCTTCTATTCAAACCACAATGGATTTCCAATGGATGAGACTGAGATGGCCATTGCAGAATGTTGATTTTAACAAAGGCCCCCAGGACCAGTGGAAGCAAAATGGCTCCATAACATCAATGATCCAACACCATATGTAGGTGTGTTATTTTCCACTCATGCAACCCTCATTTCCACTCCAAACACAGCACTGGGGTGCTCGGCCATCTGACCAAAGCACAGGTTCCAATCCAAGTGCCAATGCCGTTTAGCTAACTTACATTTGTTGGATGACCTGAAAATAGAGCTCTTAGGCCACACACACACACACACCAGTGTTGTGTTTGGAGTTGAAATGAGAATACATGAGCGGATGATAACCCAATACTTACTGTAAAATATGGTGGTGGACCTTTGATGTTATGGAGCCATTTTGTTTCCACTGATTCCGGGGGGGCCTTGTTAAGGTCAACGGCATCTCAGCGTATGAGTTCATATGAAAAGACAGGGAGTCTTCTCATTCACACTTTACACAGACTAGACTAACGGCAGTCTGTTGACACTACACTAACCATTGACACTACAATAATCATCCAAAGACACTGGACAAAAGGGAAACGTTTAATTACGCCGAGGATGGGGGAAAAAAGGATCGGGAGGAGAGCATCTCCATTCGTCAGCTGAACCACTTTGCGTTCAACAATAGTGATTAGAATTCAGCCCAGGACGCTGATCATCTGAAGCAAATGATTGCAATTGTTCCCCGATGAGAACGTAATGAGGAATCCCAAATGAACATTTCACGGCTAAACAATCATTGTTGACTTTGAGAGAGGAATTTCTCAGCCCCACTCCGCTGGTGATGTGGTGAGGCGGCTAATGTGCCCCTGTGTGGTGGAGCTTGTCCAGTAGAAATACCCCTGCTCTTGTGTCGGGCTACAAAGGTCATGCCTCGTCCCCAGAGGAGGGTGTGTGGGACTGGTCCGAATAGTGGATGCCTATGCTCCTTGGTCTAGGCCTGGATGTCATCACTGGCAGAGTTGATAAGCAGTTTGTGGTACTGGGTGGGAAAATAAGTCTCGCTCGTCAAGCTTATCATGGGTCACAATCAGGGTTAACACTCCCAAAGACACAGTACTTCATTAAGTGACTCTGGCGGAAATCAGAGTCAAAGTGTATACAGTGCATATAGAGTACGTACTATACATCTGTGATTGTGGAATACATCTGTAAAGTGTCCGGGTTGTCAGAAATGAGATTGTATAAACGTGTTAGCGCGATACTGTGAAACACTGTGGATGCTTACTTTGATCTCAGCACTAAATCCAGTGTCTTGACTTCATAGTGTGACTCGCTTGACTTCTTGGTGAGACTCGCCTGACTTCATAGTGTGACTCGCCTGGCTTCATCTGCCTTCACAGAAAGGCAGTGTCCTAATCCTAGACAGGAAATCATGAATATTTCCCTAGGATTAACAGATTCTGGAGAACAGTGCGTCATCTGAGAGGTGCTACTACCTCCGTCTCCCTGCTGATTAACAGCACCTAGTGTAACTAGGAGAAAACAGCCATGAGCACAGCATGAGCTAAGGATGAAAGGGAGGCATGACATGATACAGGGGGATGCTGAGGAATGATGTGTGGAGGAGAGGATACTCTTCCAGGGCAAGTAGTGGAAAGAAATTGTAATAGAGTGAGAAAGGGGTAGAACGAGAGAGGTAGAGAGAGGGGTTATAGAAAGAGAGAGAGAGGGAGGAAGAGAGAGCGGTGCAAAATCAAGAATCAAGGCTATAGAGAGATGTCAGGCCAACCTTGAGTTTCTCGCTGCCAATTAAACTGCTATTTCTTCTACCGCTGACTACCTGAGGTCCTACGATCAAACTCACACTGGCAAACAGGCCGCAACAAGGAGAGCCGCAGCAGCGGATATTGATGAAAGTGAGTGAGAACCACATGTAATGACGCAGGATACAGTCTCCATTAGTTGCCAGCCTAATGAAAAGTGGGATTACGGAGGGAGTCGGAGGGACGTCGGGCTGAGTAAATGTGGAAGAGTTACCGCCGGGGTACAGGCGGGAGGTGACAGGAGGCCGACCAGAAACACGATGGATTGGTTAGGTAATTAAAAGCACATGCATCCCAATTTGACAAGCAAGATGTTCCAACCTCGCTCAGCTAAGATGTGCAGAGACACGGAAAAAGCCAAGTACCATAGAGAGGTACTCAGATCACTGACTGAGTCTCCGTGTCTGTATTTCATTCCACTGGCTGGCGTGTCTCCTCTTCAGATGAATAGTGATCCCTCTAGTGCTTTAGTTCTAGTAGGCTGGCCTTGCCTCTCTGTGTGAGACAGACTATCTTTACAAAAGTATACTTGAATCCCATTCAGTGAAACTGGTGGGTTTGTATTACACATTGTGTATAACACCACTATTGAAATAGAGAGTGTACACCTAACACGAGTGACAAATAGAAATGATTCCACAAGCCAAGACACCTCAATCACTATCAAAGAGCAGAGAACTCAAAGTTTCCCTCTGATTTTATACATGGTGTAACTTTATTTGAAAGTCATTTACATAACGCAGTAGACTTCAAACCTGCAGAGTGTGTCTGCGTGTGTGTTTGTGTGTATGTGTGTGACTGCATGAGGGAAGATCTAGGCTAGTCAAGAAGATGTAGAAGAAGGAGAAATGAGAGAGAGAGAGAGAACATGTGGTGTGCGAGCGAGCAAAGCTTTATAGAACACCTATACAGTGCATTCTGAAAGTATTCAGACTCCTTGACTTCTCCACATTGTGTTACGTTACAGCCTTAACCTAAAATGGATTAAATAAATACAACTATTAAATAAAAATGAAAATCAGAAACAACTTATTTACATAAGTATTCAGACCCTTTGCTATGAGACCCGAATTTGAGCTCAGGTGCATCCTGTTTCCATTGTTCATCCTTGATGTTTCTGCAACTTGATTGGAGTCCAAATGTGGTCAATTCAATTGATTGGACATGATTTTGAAAGGCACACACCTGTCAATGTCAGGTCCCACAGTTGACAGTGCATGTCAGAGCAAAAACCAAGCCATGAGTTCGAAGGAATTGTCTGTAGAGCTCCGAGACAGGATTGTGTCGAGGCACAGATCTGGGGGAAGGGTAACAAAAAAGTTCTGCAGCATTGAAGGTTCCCAAGACCATAGTGGCCTCCATCATTCTTAAATGGAAGAAGTTTGGAACTACCAAGACTTTTCCTAGAGCTGGCCGCCTGGCTAAACTGCGCATTTGGGGGAGAAGGGCCTTGGTCAGGGAGGTGACCAAGAACCCGATGGTCACTCTGACAGAGTTCCACAGTTCCTCTGTGGAGATGGGAAAACCAGCCAGAAGGACAACCATCTCTGCAGCACTCCACCAATCAGACCTTTATGGTAGAGTGGCCAGACGGAAGCCACTCCTCAGTAAAAGGCACATGACAGCCCACTTGGCGTTTGCCAAAAGGCACCTAAAGGACTCTCAGACCATGAGAAACAAGATTCTCTGGTCTGATGAAACCAAGATTGAACTCTTTGGCCTGAATGCCAAGAGTCACATCCGGAGGAAACCTGCCTCCATCCCTACGTTGAAGCATAGTGGTGGCAGCATCATGTTGTTTTTCAGCGGCAGGCACTGGGAGACTCGTCAGGATCGAGGGAAAGGTTAAAGGAGCAAATTACAGAGATCCTTGATGAAAACCTGCTTCAGAGCGCTCAGGACCATAGACTGGGGCGAAGGTCCACCTTCCAACAGGACAATGGCCCTAAGCACACATTTAAGACAACTTAGCAGTGGCTTCGGGACAAGTCTCTGAATGTCCTTGAATGGCCCAGCCAGAGCCCAGACTTGATTGAACCTGATCTAACATCTCTGGAGAGACCTGAAAATAGCTGTTCAGAAACACTCCCCAATCCAACCTGACAGAGCTTGAGAGGATCGGCAGAGAAGAACTGGAGAAACTTCCCAAATACAGGTCTGCCAAGCTTGTAGCGTCTTATCCAAAAACACTCAAGACTGAAATTGCTTCCAAAGGTACATCAACAAAGTACTGAGTAAAGGGTCTGAATACTTATGTAAATGTAATTTTTCAGTTTTGTATTTTGAATAAATTTGCAACATAATCTGAACCTGTTTTTCCTTTGTCATTATGGGGTATTGTGTGTAGATTTATGAGAAAATGGAATCCATTTTAGAATATGCCTGTAATCTAACAAAATGTGGAAAAAGTCAAGGGGTCTGAATACTTTCCGAATGCACTGGTTTGGTGAAAGTTCCCGGAACATTCATTAGGTCGCTGCAAATGTTTTCATAACACAAAAACTGTTCAGTCAGGCTTATGATTATAGAATGTTTGTATAAAACATTTGCCTGATGTTGCAAGAACGTTCCTAGAAAACATTGAATCTATTCTTCAAAAGGTTCCCAGAATGTTTCATTAGGTTGTGGGAACAGTCTGGAGAGAACATTGTGGGGACATAAAAGATTATATGTCTCCAAAACACAAAAACTGTCCAGTTGTGTTGATGATAATACAAATTGTATTTTAGGGTACAAAAAAACATTCACCAGATGTTGCAAGAACGTTCCTAGAACACATTTTGTCGGTCCTTTAAAGGCTCTCAGAATGTTTCATGAGGTTGTGGGAACAGTCTGGTGGGAAAATTGATGGGACATCACAAAAGATATGTTCCCAAAACACAAAAACTTAATGATCTGGCTGCAGAGTTGAAGATTGCAGGTCCAATCCCACACTTTCTTAAACCACATTTCTTAAAAATAAAAAAAATGAAAAGAAATCTGTGAAATTGAGGCTCATATATAATCTACGAAACAAGAGGATGTGTTTATTTCATCCAGATGTATAAAGCAAATGCAGAATTTAGCCTAACTGTAAAAAATAAAATGTGTAAAAATTGCATGTTCAACTTTTTTTTAAATGCACCTGATAAAATTCCTACTTTGAGACGCTTGACAGGGTCCCTCATGTCTTATTTTTCATGATCTGAAAAGCAGAAGTGATCCGAGATCAGCACTCAGTCTTGGATACTTGTAAATATGGGCCCAGAAGTATGCAGCACATAAAGAGGATTGGTGAAGTAATGGTGAACAACCCAGTGACCAGTATATCCCTGGGTTAGTCTAATAATGCTAAAAAGGAATTTAATTTCTGATTAAACAGAGCTTCCCTGGTGGTGCAGAGAATAAAAAACCTGGCTTGGGAACCAAACATTTCAGGTTCAAACCCTACTTGTGCAGACTTTCAACATATAAAGTGTAAAAAATATGGTTGTGTTTTTATGATGATTTGGGATAGGGGCAGCATTTTCACTTTTGGATAAATAGCATGCCCAATTTCCACTTCCTGCTACTCATGCCAAGAATATAAGATACGTATATTATTAGTGATTTGGATAGAAAACACTCTGAAGTTTCTAAAACTGTTTGAATCATGTCTGTGAGTATAACAGAACTTATGTATCAGGCAAAACCCCGAGGACTAACCATTCAGAAAATTACAAAAATTGATGTCCCTCTCTGTTCAGTGAGTTCTCATTGGGAAATTATATTTCTTAGACACTTGTTTGCAGTTCCTACCGCTTCCACTGGATGTCACGAGTCTTTGGAATTTGGTTGAGGTTATTCCTTTGTGCAATGAAAAAGTACGGCCTTCTTGGAACTGGGTAACGTTATGTGTACTGTTGAGAGTTGCGTAAGACTTGAAAAGTAGCGTTGGTTTGTGATCCTCCTGTAAACAGATAGACCTGTCTTCAATTTGATCGATTATTAACGTTTAAAAATACCTAAAGTTGTATTACAAAAGTAGTTTGAAATGCTTTGGCAAAGTTTACAGGTAACTTTTGAGATATTTTGTAGTGACGTTGCGCAAATTGGAAGCTGTTTTTTTTCTGGATCAAACGCGCCAAATAAATGGACATTTTGGATATATATAGACAGAATTAATTGAACAAAAGGACCATTTGTGATGTTTATGGGACATATTGAAGTGCCAACAAAAGAAGCTCGTCAAAGGTAAGGCATGATTTATATATTATTTCTGCATTTTGTGTGGTGCCTGCAGGGTTGAAATACGCTATTGTCTCTTTGTTTACTGTTGTGCTATCATTAGATAATAGCTTCTTATCCTTTCGCCGAAAAGCCTTTTTGAAATCTGACATTTTGGCTGGATTCACAATGAGTGGAGCTTTAATTTGGTATCGTAAATGTGTGATTTAATGAAAGTTTGAATTTTATAGCATTTTTGCTTTGGGGGGCGCTCTGCATTTTTCCTGGCAATTGGCCAGGTGAGACATTTGCGTCCCGCCTATCCCAGGGAGGTTAAATACTGTTCAAATGTCCTATAAATGTCTCTATATCACATACAATACAGTCCCTTAAATCGACTCGTCATTAAATCTGGAGAGAATCATAGCGGGAATGTATTCGAATCTGCTTTAAGGAGCTACAAATTTGCAAGCTGAGAATGTTGTGGTAATATTAGGTAAAACTTAAAAATAAATTCCCTTCAAGACAAGGTAGAATGTATATTGCGTGAACATCAATGGAATATTATGTTAAACCTAAAACAAATAGGCTATGAACGTGATAAAAATTGACATATTTGGAAATTGTGGAACATTGTGCAACAGTGTGGGAATGTTCTGTGCAACCTATGTGAATATCACAAGAATATTCTTGCAACATTCCAGACAACTCCCATAACTTGATAACATGTTATGGGAACCATTAAAGAACTTAGACCAGGTTTTCTGTCAACATTAGAGGAATGTCCTGTGCAACCTAACTTAAACATTATCTGAATGTCAGCACAACTGGACAGTCTTTGTGTCTTGACGAAACATTCTGGGAACCTTTTAAAGATCAGATGAAATGTGTTCTGGGAACGTTCTTGCAATATCAGGTGAATGTTTTTTTGCACCCTAAAAGAAACATAGTACAATCATCCACACAAATGGACAGTTTTTTTGTGTTTTGGGAACATATCTTGTCACCACAATGTTCCTACCAGACCGTTACCACAAACAAATGAAACATTCAGGGAACCTTAAAATAATCAATTAAATGTGTTCTGGGAAAACATTACTGGTAGACTGTGTTACTACATTACCTGGAAACCTAATGAGAACTTTTGGGGAATGTTCTGTGGTGGTTGTTGCAGATGTTAAGCACAATATTATAGTGAATGTTAGTTAGGAGAACATTCTAAGGATATTTCATTTGCAACATAAAATAAGAAGAATACTTTGTTATCATCCTAACATTAGATAAAACCCTAACTCGAACTTATTGGGAATCTTAGCTAATGTTCTGGGAATGTTCACGTTTTGCTGTGGTGTGGCTTCAAGGTAATCCAATGTACTGGAGCACTTTCGTTATACAGTGCCTTGCGAAAGTATTCGGCCCCCTTGAACTTTGCGACCTTTTGCGATATTTCAGGCTTCAAACATAAAGATATAAAACTGTATTTTTTTGTGAAGAATCAACAACAAGTGGGACACAATCATGAAGTGGAACAACATTTATTGGATATTTCAAACTTTTTTAACAAATCAAAAACTGAAAAATTGGGCGTGCAAAATTATTCAGCCCCTTTACATTCAGTGCAGAAAACTCTCTCCAGAAGTTCAGTGAGGATCTCTGAATGATCCAATGTTGACCTAAATGACTAATGATGATAAATACAATCCACCTGTGTGTAATCAAGTCTCCGTATAAATGCACCTGCACTGTGATAGTCTCAGAGGTCCGTTAAAAGCGTAGAGAGCATCATGAAGAACAAGGAACACACCAGGCAGGTCCGAGATACTGTTGTGAAGAAGTTTAAAGCCGGATTTGGATACAAAAAGATTTCCCAAGCTTTAAACATCCCAAGGAGCACTGTGCAAGCGATAATATTGAAATGGAAAGAGTATCAGACCACTTAAAATCTACCAAGACCTGGCCGTCCCTCTAAACTTTCAGCTCATACAAGGAGAAGACTGATCAGAGATGCAGCCAAGAGGCCCATGATCACTCTGGATGAACTGCAAAGACCTACAGCTGAGGTGGGAGACTCTGTCCATAGGACTACAATCAGTCGTATATTGCACAAATCTGGCCTTTTGGAAGAGTGGCAAGAAGAAAGCCATTTCTTAAAGATATCCATAAAAAGTGTTGTTTAAAGTTTGCCACAAGCCACCTAGGGAGACACACCAAACATGTGGAAGAAGGTGCCCTGGTCAGATGAAACCAAAATTGAACTTTTTTGGCAACAATGCAAAACGTTATGTTTGGCGTAAAAGCAACACAGCTCATCACCCTGAACACACCATCCCCACTGTCAAACATGGTGGTGGCAGCATCATGGTTTGGGCCTGCTTTTCTTCAGCAGGGACAGGGAAGATGGTTAAAATTGATGGGAAGATGGATGGAGCCAAATACAGGACCATTCTGGAAGAAAACCTGATGGAGTCTGCAAAAGACCTGAGACTGGGACGGAGATTTGTCTTCCAACAAGATAATGATCCAAAACATAAAGCAAAATCTACAATGGAATGGTTCAAAAATAAACATATCCAGGTGTTAGAATGGCCAAGTCAAAGTCCAGACCTGAATCCAATCGAGAATCTGTGGAAAGAACTGAAAACTGCTGTTCACAAATGCTCTGCATCCAACCTCACTGAGCTCGAGCTGTTTTGCAAGGAGGAATGGGAAAAATGTTCAGTCTCTCGATGTGCAAAACTGATAGAGACATACCCCAAGTGACTTACAGCTGTAATCGCAGCAAAAGGTGGCGCTACAAAGTATTAACTTAAGGGGGCTGAATAATTTTGCACGCCCAATTTTTCAGTTTTTGATTTGTTAAATAAGTTTGAAATATCCAATAAATGTCGTTCCACTTCATGATTGTGTCCCACTTGTTGTTGATTCTTCACAAAAAAAACTGTTTTATATCTTTATGTTTGAAGCCTGAAATGTGGCAAAAGGTCGCAAAGTTCAAGGGGGCCGAATACTTTCGCAAGGCACTGTATATCTTTCAGGTTGGGAAAATTCTCATTTTGGGATTTTGACCATGAGACTCAAAATGGTTAAAATGACTTGAGTGCAATGAATATGATTTTTCCTTTTTATGAGACTGATGGGTAGAATTCTCTAGACTCTTTAATCTTTAGGTGACCATATAATTAAACAATTATAAGCTAACTATAGGCTAAACAACAAAACATCACTAACAATACGTACATCAATAAATAAATATTGATGTCTGATCGAGAACAACTCCCTTGAAAAAAAATACATAGATGACACACAAACAAAGAAAGAACACAAATGAAAACAAAGATAAAGAATGGAATTTCAAAATTAACAAAAAAATGAAGAAACAGTCAATGAAGAAAGAAAGAGAGAGAAGAAAGAGAGAGTCACATTGCAGTGGACTGAGAGGGGAAGCGTTTCTCCAGCTCTTCCACTATAGAGTTCATGTTAACGTTTGATTGGACCTGCACCTGATGTGGCTGTTCTGCAACCAGAGCCTCTGCCTGTACCTCTGTTATGGTGGGGGCTACAATCTCTGCAGTGTCTAGTATGCCATTTAAAGAGTCCATGGAATCCACAGACCCTCGTGGCCTCAGGGCGCTCCGTGGAAGCATCTGTTTTTTGTCTATTTGACTGTACATATTAGCGACAGATTTCTCAATGTCGGCGATGTTCTGTATGTTCTTCAGGATCCCCTTCAACTCCTTCCTGGGGGGCTGGGGATCGGTGGGGAGGGGCGGCGGGGGAGGGCGCAGGGACACAGGTCTCAGGGTGGTCACAGCGGGCAGGGGGGGGAGCACAAATGTAGATGGACGATTGAGGGAAGGGGACAGAGGAGGAGGGAGAGGCGGAGGAGGGGGCGGGGCAGGGTTTTTGCCGTAGTTAAGTGGGGGGGACGGATGGGAGGTGGGTGGAGGAGGCGTAGAGGGGGGAAGAGGGGAGTTGGGTGGGGGTGGAGGGGGCACGTCAGGGGGGTCAGGGATGACCTCCAGGTTGACCTCGTAGGGTTCGGCGGAGGCTGAGTTGTAGCTGGAGAAGCTGGAGCTGAACCTGCGCCGGACAGGTGGAGTGGGCTTGTGGGTGGGGGGTGGAGTTCCATCGCTCTGGGTGATAATGATGCAGGGTGGGCCCTCTCTGTCTTGGCCCAGGTGGCGTTCCTCTCTACCCAGGATGGAGCTCACAGAGTGGCGGTGGCGCTGGGGGCTGTCGCTACCCAGGATGGAGCCCAGAGACTGTCGGTCCTCTCTGGCCCGGTGTTGGGGGCTGTCGAACCCCAACCCCATCAGGAAGTCTGGAGAGAGAGACCCCCGGGAGTCCCGACTCTGCCTCTGCTTCATCTCCCTCATGGCCTGCTGCTCAAACTGCCTGGCCTGCTCCTTCACCGACAGGGGCTTGGGCTCCATGTAGGTCCCGCGCCCCAGGTTTCCCCAGTCCAGGCCGTCCAGCATGTCCTTACTGTCCTTCAGCTCAGTCTTCAGAATCTCCAGCTCCCATTGCACCGGGTCCATCACCACCTGTCTCCTCAGAGCATCATACATCTCCTTCCTGTGGAGTCTGGAAGGTAGGGTCCAGGAGTGGCCCGAGCCACCAGAGTTGAATCTCAGGAAGGAGTGTCTCAGGCCTCGAGGGGCCTGAGGGGAGTAGGCCCCCAGGAGGTCAATCCTCCTCTGGTGCTTCCCCAGGGTCTCTGGGCTGCTGAGCGTGCCCGTGCCTTCGTCAAACAGGGGGTTCTTGGTGGTTAGGGGGTTCTCGTCCGAGAATAATGTGATGTTGCTCTCGGACTTGGGCATATTGTTGAGGAGGATCCCATTGGCACTGGACTGCTTGTGGGCAGTGATGGCCCGTGCGGCAAATGTGCTTATGAGCCTCTGGCGGTCACCTTCCTCAAGCACACAACGCTTACTCCTGCTTTCATGGAGACGGCAGAAAAGAAAAATACTTTAAATAAAAGAGGGAGATCAGGTGTGATGAGACAGTCAGAATGAGGGGATGCAAGAGGAAAGTCATCTATGGGATTCTAGCTAGACAAAATAAGGGCTAATTTCCAAAGAAAAATGTTGTTTATCTAAGGCTACCATTTACACCTTATTGCCACCAAATAACGAAGTCAAATGAGACCACAACTGCCAGACTGACACAATCTACACTGACCAAAAATATAAATGCAACATGTAAAGTGTTTCATGAGCTGAAACAAAAGATCCCAGACATTTTCCATATGCACAAAAAGCTTATTCCTCTCAAATCTAGTGCACTATTGTTTTTTACATCCCTGTTACTGGGCATTTTATCCTTTGTCAAGATAATCAATCCACCTGACAGGTGTGTCAGATCAAGAATCTGATTAAACAGCATGATCATCACACATACGCAATTTGTGCTGGGGACAATTAAAGCCCACTTTAAAATATGAAGTTTTGTTATAAAATACAATGCCACAGATGTCTCAAGTTGCGGGAACATGTAATGTCCACCAGAGCTGTTGCCAGAGATTTGAATGTACATTTCTCTACCATAAGCCACCTTCAACGTTGTTTTATAGAATTTGGCAGTACGTACAACCGGCCTCACAACCGCCGACCATGTATAACCACGCTAGCATCCAGCTTCTTCTTCCACATCCAGCTTCTTCACCTGCTGGATCATCAGAAAGAGGGGGGGGGGGTTGTGGCGGGGGGGTGCTGAAGAGTATTTCTGTCCATAATAATACCCTTTTGTAGGGAAAATCTCATTCTGATTGGCTGGGCCAGGCTCCTATGCCCTCTCAGGCCCACCAATGGCTGTGCCACCTGCCCAGTCATGTGAAAATTTATTTTAATTGACTGATTTCCTTCCATGAACTGTAACTGCAAAATCTTTGAAATTGTTGCATGTTGTGTTTATATTTTTGACAGTAACTGACGAGCAAAACATAGGGAATAGTTCACTCTGGGAAACTATCTACAAACAACTAAAGTCGGAAGTTTACATACACCTAGCCAAATACATTTAAACTCAGTTTTTCACAATTCCTGACATTTAATCCTAGTAAAACTTCCCTGTTTTAGGTCAGTTAAGATCACCACTTTATTTTAAGGATGTGAAATGTCAGAATAATAGTAGAGAGTGATTTATTTCAGCTTTTATTTCTTTCATCACATTCCCAGTGGGCCAGAAGTTTACATACGCTCAATTAGTATTTGGTAGCATTGCCTTTAAATTGTTTAACTTGGTTCAAACCTTTCGGGTAGCCTCCCACAAGCTTACCACAATAAGTTGTGAATTTTGGCCCATTCCTCCTGACAGAGCTGGTGTAACTGAGTTTGGTTTGTAGGCCTCCTTGCTCGCATACGCTTTTTCAGTTCTGCCCACACATTTTCTATAGGATTGAGGTCAGGGCTTTGTGATGGCCACTCCAATACCTTGACTTTGTTGTCCTTAAGCCATGTTGCCACAACGTTGGAAGTATGCTTGGGGTCATTGTCCCTTTGTAAGACCCATTTGCAACCAAGCTTTAACTTCCTGACTGATGTCTTGAGATCAATATATCCACATAATTTTCCTTCCTCATGAAACCATCTATTTTGTGAAATGCACCATCTCCTCCTGCAGCAAAGCACCCCCACAACATGATGCTGCCACCCCCGTGCTTCACGGTTGGGATGGTGTTCGTCAGCTTTCAAGCCTCCCCCTTTTCCTCTAAACATAATGATGGTCATTATGGTCAAACGGTTCTATTTTTGTTTCATCAGACCAGAGGACATTTCTCCAAAAAGTACGACATTTGTCCCCGTGTGCAGTTGCAAACCATAGTCTGGCTTTTTATGGCGGTTTTGGAGCAGTGGCTTCTTCCTTGCTGAGCGGCCTTTCAGGTTATGTCGATATAGGACTTGTTTTACTGTGGATATAGATACTTTTGTACCCATTTCCTCCAGCGTCTTCACAGGGTACTTTGCTGTTGTTCTGGGATTGATTTGCACTTTTCGCACCAAAGTACATTCATCTCTAGGAGACAGAACGCCTCTCCTTCCTGAGCGGTATGACAGCTGCGTGGTCCCATCATGTTTATACTTGCATACTATTGTTTGTACAGATGAACGTGGTACGTTCAGGCGTTTGGAAATTGCTCCCAAGGATGAACCAGGTCTACAATTTTTTTTCCTAAGGTCTTGGCTGATTTCTTCTGATTTTCCCATGATGTCAAGCAAAGAGGCACTGGGTTTGAAGGCAGGCCTTGAAATACATCCACAGGTATCTCCAATTGACTCAAATGATGTCAATTAGGCAATCAGAAGCTTCTAGCCATGACATAATTATCTGTATTTTTCCAAGTTGCTTAAAGGCACAGTCAACTTAGTGTATGTACATTTCTGACACACTGGCATTGTGATACAGTGAATTATAAGTGAAATAATCTGTCTGTAAACAATTGCTGGAAAAATGACTTGTGTCATGCACAAAGTAGATGTGCTAACCAACATGCCAAACCTATAGTTTGTTAACTAGAAATGTGTGGAGTGGTTGAAAAACGAGTTGTAATGACTCCAACCTTAGGGTATGTAAACTTCCGACTTCAACTGTACAAAACTTAAAAAGGGCCTCCTACATAAATAATAGCCAAAAGACACGAAGCGGAAACTAATACTCTAATAAGCAACTGTACAACTTTCAAAGCTCACAGATTTTACCCCCCATTTACAACCTAGCGATACAACAGAAGTACTCACTTTAGTCTGGAGTCCAAGGAATGGAAAATGAGGGAATAAGATAGACAGATGAGTATAGCAGGGAATGCAGGGTGAATCAACTAAATGCTATAGGCTGTACAACCAATAAATGCATGCTGCAATATCCGGTGGATGGCTGACCATATCAAAAACTATTTGCACGGCCATTGCATTGGCTTTGATCGGATAAGGAGGAAGCTACAACCCAAGAAAACAAAGTGAGCACTGAGGGCAACTTGAGCAGCGTACCACCCTCATAACCCTAGAATCCAGCCTATGCTCCATGTACTCAACAGCCTTAGCGATACAATTCATTATGTTTCACCAAGGCCCATATAAATAGTGGCTGCATTTACTTTAATTATCTTAAATTGACATTCATTTCCCCCTATTTTTCAAAGAGTTACCCAGTCTGGTTGGATTTTCTTTACTGTCCATCTTGAACAGTAAAAAAATCTAAAATAATAAAGATTCCAGATTGTATTCTCCTTGCATATAAAATGATATCATGTTAATGGCAGCGAGCGTATCTGGAAGGCAGGAAACTGCTGAGCCATGGAACCGTGATAACAGCTCTGCCCCGAATTACACTGAAACGCAGCATGTCTTTAACCTCCCAGATAAACTTAAAACAATGTCTACAGTAGCGCCTGTTTGACCAGGGAACCCAATCATGGCCAGGGAAATTGGTCCGATTCTAAATCAAAAAGAGAATTTCCAAGAACACTACAGGCCAGTCTAGGCCGCTCTGCCGCTCTAGGAGAGGCACAAAACAATGCCATCATCCTATACTCGCAAATCTAGAATAGTCCCAGTAAGCATAATTAAGTTTAAAGATACCTAGAATACATGTTTTCCAGACGTTGAAGTTAGGTACATTTTAGGTTCTGAAGGAAGGTGAAAATGCATATTTTCCAGACGTAATTATTATTATTTTTTTCTGGACATTGAAATCCGGTTAATTTTTGGTTCATAAAAAAGTTGTGTCATTTACAAAGGTCTATTTTCGGACCAAATCAAGGCCGGTCCAGACAGGACCAAATCTGAAATCAAACATAGACGTCTATGATTGGTTCAAGGCCCCCCCTCCCCAAAAGAAAGATGCCCAAAAGAGTGGCGCAGCAGTCTAAGGCACTGCATCACAGTGTTAGAGGCATCACTACAGATTCGGGTTTGATCCCGCACATTGGTGCGGCTGGCTTCCGGGTTAAGTGAGCAGTGTGTCAAGAAGCAGTGTGGCTTGGCAGGGCCGTGTTTCGGAGTGACGAATGGCTCTCGATCTTAACCTCTCCCGAGTCTGTACGGGAGTTGCAGCGATGGGACAAGACTGTAACTACCAATTGGGGAGAAAAGGGGGGAGGGGGCTGTAGCCCAAAATAAATTGTGATACAAACTGAAGACCACTGCCACTGATCATGACAATTTAGCCCATAGGGTGAAATAGACATCAGATGTGAGTAGCCTGATTGTCTATTTGTTGTATGGTGTTTGTTCAAATGTCAGCGCATTTTAAAATATTTTTTATTGGGACCCATTTAGGTTGGGCTATTTAATCTGAGAATTGTGCATGATGTAAGAATTGTCCATCTCGTTGCATTGCACACATTTTATCTTCAGCCTGTAGGCTACAGCAAAGGCTACATACTATTTCTACCATATTATATATCTGCTACATGATTTGTAAGATGATTATTTGACAGAATGTTGATGGAGCACAGCAGTAATGAGACCAGCCACACATACAGCTGATGAAACTGTGGGTTTGCACAACCGAATCATTTCTGCAACAAAGCATCTCAGGGAAGCTCAGAAAGCATCTCAGGGAAGCTCATCTGCATGCTCGTCATCCTCACCAGGGTCTTGACCTGACTGCATTTCGGCTTCGCCACCGACTTCAGTGGACAAATGCACACCTTCGATGGCAACTGGTATGCTGGAGTAGTATCCTCTTCACGGACCCCGGTTTCAATTGTACCGGGCAGATGGCAGAGAGCGTGTATGGGGTCATGTGGGAGAGCGGTTTGCTGATGTCAACCTTATGATGTCATTTACAAAATAGCCTCCAATACCGTACTCAATAAATTGGATGCAGTCTATCACAGTGCCATCCGTTTTGTCACCAAAGCCCCATATACTACCCGCCACTGCGACCTGTACGCTCTCGTTGGCTGGCCCTCGCTTCATACTCGTCGCCAAACCCACTGGCTCCAGGTCATCTACAAGACCCTGCTAGGTAAAGTTCCCCCTTATCTCAGCTCGCTGGTCACCATAGCAGCACCCACCTGTAGCACGCGCTCCAGCAGGTATATCTTTGGTCACCCCCAAAACCAATTCCTCTTTGGCCGCCTCTCCTTCCAGTTCTCTGCTGCCAATGACTGGAACAAACTACAAAAATCTCTGAAACTGGAAACACTTATCTCCTTCACTAGCTTTAAGCACTAGCTGTCAGAGCAGCTCACAGAATACTGCACCTGTACATAGTCCATCTATAAATTAGCCCAAACAACTACCCCTTCCCCTACTGTATTTATTTATTTATTTTGCTCCTTTGCACCCCATTATTTATATTTCTACTTTGCACATTCTTCCACTGCAAATCTACCATTCCAGTGTTTTACTTGCTATATTGTATTTACTTCGCCACCATGGACTTTTTTTTGCCTTTACCTCCCTTATCTTACCTATTGAATTTATTGAAAATGACTGATTTCCTTATATGAACTGTAACTTAGTAAAATCTTCTAAATTGTTGCACGTGACGTAAAAA
The DNA here is from genome assembly GCF_023373465.1 of Oncorhynchus keta. NCBI lineage: Eukaryota > Metazoa > Chordata > Actinopteri > Salmoniformes > Salmonidae > Oncorhynchus > Oncorhynchus keta. Next base: position 36,421,779 of record NC_068444.1, on the reverse strand, counting down.
TTCCACAGTGTATGTTGTTGGAGGTGGTCAGTTTAGCTTGGAAAATGCCTCCCTTGTCAATCTTCCGCCATAGGCTAACCGCATAATCCTGCCTGATGGGCGGGGCCGGCCCCGAGGACACACATGACGGAATTTGTTGGGATATATCATAACACTTACATGGCACTGTCCCCAAGCTCTTCGTAAAGGTTGTTGGTGGCGGCACCCACTGATTTGCCTGTAGGGAGGGCCATTTGGATCCGGGCAGTTTTAGCACACTCCGCTTGTCTCCTTTAGTAGTACCATGGAGAGAAAGTCAACCAAGTTACGTTAAGTCACAGCATCAGCATATTCGAACAGGACACTGCTACATTATACATGCACATCACTTGGTAAGCAGTGTTATAATATGCTCAAATAAACCAATTTTGCCGGCACATTTCTTATTTATAGGCCTCCGACTGCAATTTAAGGGAGTGTATAAAAACAGGTTATGCACAATTTATTTGTTTTAGATTTCATTGACTTCCCTGGTCCCAAACATTTACTTAGAAAACAGTTGAATGTGAATGAAGGTGTCCAAATAAAGGCCATAGAAATAAGTAATAACGACAATAATACTCACTCTTTGAATCTGTTGATAATGAAAGGAAATGAGAGAGAGAGAGGAAGAAAGAGAAGGGTGTTAGTAACAGCGAAGGGCAAATTACAGACAAAATGCTTCTTATAATCATTGTCTTGATACAAAAATAAAGAGAGTGAAAGAATTCACTGTAGGTTAAGCCAATCTCCTGAACCCGAGACACTGAAGAAGATGACACTGAGGATTCTCTTTTCATCTGTTTAACATCCATCCATCCCTTGAATTTGTGACAGCCTTCAGTCTAGACTTCCCGGCTTAGTTCGCAGGCTCAGAGAGGAGGGAGAAAAACCTCCCCAAACGGCAACAATCAGTCTGCGGTGTTTGTCTGCTCTGACATTAATTCATGTGCTTTTACGCTGTATAAATAAACAATTATGCCGGCTCTCAAAGGCGTTTCCATGGTAAATTGTGGAGTGAAAGCTAGCTTCCTCCTACAATTATGGGTATTAGGGAGAGCCTCTGGGGGCTGGAGAGCAGGTAGCTTGCTGTCTAAACCCCTGTGTCTACACTAATGTCTCTATCTGCACCAGTACTTGTGCCTGATGCCCTATTCCCTATGTCCTGCCCTGTGTCCTAGTCATACTCCCCTTTCGCACAAGCAATTCCCATTTGACACAATGTACTTCCAATAAAGCAACTGAACTTCGAACTGTTCTTTTTACTCACTGCTTGTAGGTGATGATGACGATGAGGATGGCAGGGATGCAGCAGAGGATGATGATGATGGCTAGGGCGAGCAGCGCCCCCTCTGTGTAGCCCACGGTCTGCACGGCCTTCTTCACACTGGTCACCACATCCGGTGTGCGGATCTCTAGGATCCTCCCGCCTCGGCCCAGGTACGGCTGGAACTCCTTGTTGATGTCCAGCAGCTTCCCGTCCAGAAACCTTGGATGTAAACAGACAATATATACAGTACAGTTTCACACACACACACACACGGACATCATCATCTTTATCACTACCCATCATTCTCATCGTCAGTCAAAGACTGCCTGGAGTTTTTCCTGATCACCTTATCTGAGCTGACCGGGCCTTCGTCAGGAAAGGTCTCATTGCAAAATGAAGCCCGTTGCCGAAACAAAGACACTTCTGACAAGTTATTTGAGGAAGACAGGATTGCTTCACATCACTCTCTCACGTGAGTATCTTACCTATATAATCGCAACATGTAAAGTGTTGGTCCCATGTTTCATGAGATTAAATAAAAGATCCCAGAAATGTTCCATACGCACAAAAATCTTATTTCTGTCAAATGTGCACAAATTTGTTTACGTGGCTGTTAGTTAGCATTTATCCTTTGCCAAGATAATCTATCCACCTGACAGGTGTGGAATAACAAGAAGCTGATTAAGCAGCATGGTCATTATACAGGTGCTGGGGACAATAAAAGGCCACTCTAAAATGTGCAGTTTTGTCACAAAATACAATAACACAGATGTCTCAGGTTTTGAGGGAGCATGCAATTGGCATGCTGACTGCAGGAATATCCCCATTCCATTTCTCTAACATTTCAAACATCGTTTTAGATCATTTGGTAGTACGTCCAACCGCACTCACAACCACAGACCACGTGTAACCACTCCAGCCCAGGACCTCCACATACAGCTTCTTCACCTGCGGATTCATCTGAGACCAGCCACCCGGACAGATGATGAAACTGGGGAGTATTTATCTTTGTAATAAAGCCCTTTTGTTGGGAAAAACTCATTTTGATTGGCTGGGCCAGGCTCCCCAGTGGGTGGATCTGGCTCCCAAGGCCCACCCATGGCTGCGCCCCTGCATTTCATGTGAAATCCTTAGATTAGGGCCTAATGCATTTATTTCAATTGACTGATTTCCTTATATGAACTGTAACTCCGTAAAATGGTTGAAATTATTGCATGTTGCGTTTATATTTTTGTTCAGTATATTTATTGTCAGATCTCATTTTGCTCTTTTGTAGCTTTGGCAACTGTGTTTTATATCCCAGTTCGCTCCTGTCACTGTAGGCTGTACAGCCAATCCCCAACCCTTGGCTGCAACCCTTTTAATTTAGTGGACCCTGAGCACACAACCCATGTGGAATTCCTGATCTCTGGCAGCGTTTGGAACTACCGATCTATGGTGAAGAACACAGAGTTCATCTCAGCTGCCCTTCAGTCCCCTTGACTTTTTGGCCCTGAGCCAAGTAAACCCCCCCGGTCAAACCCTCCCCTAACCTGAATGATGCTGGGTCAGTTGTGCGCCACCCTATGGGACTCCCGGTCAAGGCCAGTAATGACACAGCCTGGGACCGACCACCAGGCTGTAGTGATGCTGCAACACTGATATGCAGTGCCTTAGACTGGCAGTCAATCTCCTTGCCTCTTTTGACCTCACCCTTCCCCTGTCCCCTCCCACTCCCAAGGCTGGTCAATAAGCTTGACCTCATCTTTACTGGAGGCTGTTTGCCTACTAATCTCACTGCATCCCCCTCCAGGTCTTATTTGATCCTCTTCTGTCTCCCTTTCCTCCAACCCTAGCCACTCAGACCCTACCCAGATTGTCATGCGCTGTCGCAAGCTTCGTTCTCTCTCTCCCCCACTACTCTCTTATCATCTCTCCCTTCTGCTAAATCATTCAACCCTACTCTCCTCCCTTTCTGCATACTACGACTCACACAGTCCCCTTTCCTCCTGGCCAGTCTCGGCCCTTACCTTCTGGCCAGTCTCGGCCCTTTCCTCCTGGCCAGTCTCGGCCCTTTCCTCCTGGCCAGTCTCGGCCCTTTCCTCCTGCTCTGTTTCCTTCTGCTCTGCTGAATAGCCCATTGCGAGCTTACAGAACAGGGCTGCGGGCAGTGAAAATGGAGGAAAACTAAACAATCATCCTTCCACTCCCTCCTCTCTACCTTCTCTTTCTCTGTATGCGCTGCTAAAGCCACTTTCGATCACTCTAAAATAACCCCAGGAAACTCTTTTCCACCTTCTCCACCCTCCTTAATCCACCCCTCCCCCCTCCTCCCTCTCTGCGGACGACTTTGTCAGCCACTTTGAAAAGAAGGTTAACGACATCCGCTCCTCATTCACTCAGCCTATTGAGTCCACTGCTCCCACTCACACAGAACTACCCTACTCCTTGACCTCTTTCTCCCCTCTCTCTCCAGACGAAATCCTGTGACTAGTGAGGTCCGGCCACCCGACAACGTTCCCGCTCAATCCCATCCCCTCCTCCAGACCATCTCTGACCAGACCTCCCATTCCTTACTTCCTCAACTCATCCCTGACCAGCCGCTGAGTCCCCACTAAGTTCAAAATGTCAAAATGGCCCGAGTCGCTCCCGCCTCAAGAAACCAACACTCGACTCCTCCAACATCAAAACCTACAGACCAGTATCCCTTCTTTATTTTCTTTCCAAAACACTTGAGTGTGCTGCCTCTGACCAACTTTCCTGCCATCTCTCTCAGAACGATCTTATTGACCCTAACCAGTCAGGCTTCAAGACGGATCACACCGTCTGGTGTTCAACCTTCCCAAGTTCTCCCATATCACCCCACTCCTCTGCACACTTCACTAGCTTCCAGTCGAAGCTCGCATCCACTACAAGACCATGGTCCTTGCCTACGGAACAGCAAGAGGAGCTGGCCCTCCCTACCTTCAGGCTATGCTCAAACCCTACACCACAACCCGAGCACTCTGGTGTGCCATCTCTGGTCTCCTGGCCGTCCCACCCCTACAGGAGGGTAGCTCCCGGTCAGCCCAGTCCAAGCTCTTCTCTGTTCTGGCACTCTGATCAATTTCCCCCTGAAGCTAGAACAACATAGTCCCTGCCCATCTTCCAAAAACATCTGAAACCCTACCTCCTCAAAGAGGATCTTAAATAATCTCACAGCCCCCTGCAAAAAAATATTGCACTTTTCTGATAGCTACTTTAATGTAAGTCACTCTGGATAAGCGCGTGTGCTAAATTACTAAAACGTAAAATGTAAAAACTAATGGCTCTAGTCATAACTATATGTATGAGAACAGCAGTAGTTGTGCATCTCTGAATGTTGTTATATTTATTTTTGGGGTCATTGAAATGACCGAATCGATAGAACATGGCTCAGAGATAAATATACAGTGGGGAGTACAAGTATTTGATACACTGCCGATTTTGCAAAGCATGTAGAGGTCTGTAATTTTTTATCTTAGGTACACTTCAACTGAGAGACAAAAATCCAGAAAATCACATTGTATGATTTTGAAGTAATTAATTTGCATTTTATTGCATGACATAAGTATTTGATACATCAGAAAAGCAGAACTTAATATTTGGTACAGATACCTTTGTTTGCAATTACAGAGATCATACGTTTCCTGTAGTTCTTGACCAGGTTTGAGTGGAGAACAGGAGTGCTTCTTAAAGAAAAACTAACAGGTCTGTGAGAGCTGGAATTCAAATACTTATGTCATGCAATAAAATGCAAATGAATTACTTAAAAATCATACAATGTGATTTTCTGGATTTCTGTTTTAGATTCAGTCTCTCACAGTTGAAATGTACCTATGATAAAAATGACAGACCTCTACATGCTTTGTAAGTAGGGAAAACCTGCAAAATCGGCAGTGTATCAAATACTTGTTCTCCCCACTGTATATAACAATGGAACACTACAGAGTGTGCAACACCTTACTCCCTATAATGCCTGGAATCATAAATGACAGGTGTGGGGGGCCCACTGCAACACAATCCTGTTGCCGTTGTTCACCAGGTCTATTAGACATGATCCCGAGCTGCAAGAGGCAGAGGGGTGGTTAGATGAACACTGAGCCTGCTGTGTAGAGCTGGTAGGAAGCAGTAGCGGGTTGACAGCCAGTTGAATGGCAGAACTAGTGCTGCTGTCGTACGAGGGCATGAGGAGGTTGGCTCTCTAATGAGGGCCTGACTGCAGGGTAACGGGAAACAAAAGAACCCTGGTGAGTGGTGACATTCCCCCCCCTGCCACACACACACCTCTGTCTGCCACTGGGTAAACACCTGCTCCACGGGGGAATGGTGTATCTAGATACTACAAGGGGTGGCTCTGTCTGGCACTGGGTAAACACCTGCTCCACGGGGGAATGGTGTATCTAGATACGACAAGGGGTGGCCCTAAGGGACAATCCCTTATTGTGACCTACTTTGTCCCTCAGGGCCACTGTAGTGACCGGCTACTACTCACTTGAATAGCTCCTGGCGTGAGATGGCCCGGTTGGTCAGCGGGTCGATGGCGTAAACCATCAGGTCCGACTTGGAGTAGTCCTCCTGCTCGAAGCCGTCGCCGAACCGCTGTGGCCCGATGGACTCCACCACCACTTTTGCCCCGGGAATCTGGTCCTGCACATAGCGCTCCAAGACCCTGCAGAGGGAGTGGAAGGAATAATCAAGTGCTTTGTATAAGAACAAGGTGACAGCAGGATCTCTGGGAAAACGGTGAATGATATGTTTAACCCAAATGGTAAGAACGTACTGCAATTCATAGTTGCTACACCGACCTGTAGCTGTATTCTATTTCCCCACTTGACCCTGAGCTAACGCTGCCTCAACTGTTTAAAAAGAAGAGGCCTTGACTGAATGGATTCAGGCTCACTGAAAGGATTTCTCAGTCAGAGGATACGTCCTTGATCAGTACATGAATCAGGGACAGTGGTTAGAATGAGGTTGTGCATTGCATTTGCAATGGAAAAACATGACAACCTATATCCTCCTTGGGACCGTCAGCAACTATAAAAGAGTCAATTCCCACACGTTTCTATGACCCTGTCAAAATCACCTCTCGCTCCAGAATTCTTAATTGAAGCATCTACAATAGAATCAGTTCAAGGCGAATGCATCTTAAATGGCACGCTGTTCACTATAAAGTGCACGACCCACTGTACCAGCATAGGGCTCTGGTCAAAGGCAGTTCACTATATAGGAAAGAGTGGCCAGTTCAGACACAACCCTTGTTTGGTGGTGGGCGTCTGCAGCCGGGAGCTCTGATCTGAGCGGGACGGCAACGGCAAAATAGGCATTGAAACAAGCTCACCCCCACCTCAGAGGAACAGGAGACAGCCAGGGAGCCACTGACACTTTCCCTCTCTCCCTCATTTGCAACTTAGCTTCAGAGAGAAGTTGGATGCCTTTCTGATCACAATGCTAATAGCTAAGCAGTAAGCTCAAGACAAGGATGGAACCATCATTGAGTGGCTGTGTGAAGTGTATGACAGAGCTCTGACAGAGCTGTGGAGACAGGTGGTGAGCGGCTCTAACGGAAACTGAAGGAAGGCTCTAACGGAAACTGAAGGAAGGCTCTAACGGAAACTGAAGGAAGGCTCTAACGGAAACTGAAGGAAGGCTCTAACGGAAACTGAAGGAAGGCTCTAACGGAAACTGAAGGAAGGCTCTAACGGAAACTGACGGAAGGCTCTAACGGAAACTGAAGGAAGGCTCTAACGGAAACTGAAGGAAGGCTCTAACGGAAACTGAAGGAAGGCTCTAACGGAAACTGAAGGAAGGCTCTAACGGAAACTGAAGGAAGGCTCTAACGGAAACTGACGGAAGGCTCTAACGGAAACTGAAGGAAGGCTCTAACGGAAACTGAAGGAAGGCTCTAACGGAAACTGAAGGAAGGCTCTAACGGAAACTGAAGGAAGGCTCTAACGGAAACTGAAGGAAGGCTCTAACGGAAACTGACGGAAGGCTCTAACGGAAACTGAACGAAGGCTCTCACGGAAACTGAAGGAAGGCTCTAACGGAAACTGAAGGAAGGCTCCTACAACATTAATTTGAGCAGACGTCAAACAGCGGGACGCCGTTTCATCTCGACAGAAGGCAGCGATGAAACCAACACTGCACACTGATTCATACAGCCCCCCCCCACCACCAAACACCTGCATGCCTGGGAAAGGGCCAAAGATAAGTGTCTGCATATCAAGTATAGGAGACGGCTATAAGCACAGTTGCGACTTGACTGTTAAAATATGGATTATAAGATCTCTTAGATATCTTCTACGTTACCCGAGGAGCTTGTCCTTGTTCTGTTCCACCACTGTAGGAGCAACGTTGGAGACCACCACCTGCATATCCAGCAGATTCACCACAGATACCTGGGAAACAGAGGTCAATCAAAAGGATCAATGGTACAGACACAAAACAAGCATCTGTTTCCCTCCCCTCCCCAACTTCTACAAATAAGCTTTAATGTTGGACAGCAGGCTAAATCACACAGAAAATCTCCTTGTAGTTTGTGCAGTGCCCATGAAATGAAGCTTCCCATTGGAATTAGATGAACTTAGCCACAGCGTGGTTCCTCTCGTTCAGGCAAGGCTCTGGCCCAGCCAGCCTCTTATTTCATTAAGAGCAAAGGGAGTCAAATAGGCTGCAATGTATAATCAATGGTCCCCATCTGCCCTGGGACAGTTCAATTTGCAACAAACTGGGAAGAGGCCAGCACAGAAGGAACACACATTCATCTACTCTCTCAGGGATAGCTAGCCTATCTACCACAAGGCTGGCACAGGACATGGACCATTGATTAGCTGGAGTATCAACACCATGCTTTTTTTTTTACAAATGCAATTCCTATGGGAAGCTTTTGAGTGTGTATTTTGGGATGGCTGGGGTGTTTAATGCCAATATACACCTGGGGAATGGAGATATTGATATTGTGGATATCGACACACTTAATGTTGGTCCCTCAGTTATTTTTAAAAGAGCCATAAGCTGGAATTGATCAAGGCTGGCAAGGCGGCTATGAACATTTAGCTGGCACTGATAGTACTTCGCATTGAACAAATAGAAATAGAACGGCTAGAACAGACATTCCCTTTCAATACTCTGGGAGCAGGAAGAACTCACCACCACCTCTGCCTTGCTGCTCAGCCCCCCCTCGCCGTAATTGTCAGTGGCGACCACTTCAAACTTGAAGTAGGACCGTCGCATGTTCCTGTACATAATGGCAGTCTTGATGACGCCGGTGTAGGGCTCGATGACAAAGCCGTCCTTGCCGTCGGTGGTGGGGGGGATAATAATCCTGTATTGCATGGAGCTGTAATTCCCTGTGTCCTTGTCCAGAGCCTGAGACAGACAAACACAGACACAAAGGATTCAAGAGGTTCAGACACAGCAGTGTCATCAACAACAACACAACATCAAGATACAGATCAACTCATCCGGCGAAAATGAAAGGGCACATATAGATTTTTGGGGCAGTTGTAGTTCTCAATTCTTGCTGTAGGGGGAGTCTTTGAGCTGCGAGCCACTCTCTAACAGAGAAACTCCTGTCAATCTTGCCCAGCTGATTTCACCATTTGCCACGTTGCTCTGCAGTGACATTGATTTATAATACCTTTCGACGACTGGGACTGAGTGTGACAGCACTGTGCCCTGCCCCGCCGGAGTCATTAATACAAATTAGATATTTTCTATATTCCGCAAGATTCATTCAACTCAATCGTACACCACAGGCTAACACTATATATCTAAAGGTTCTTTGGTAACAGATTCCACCACCTGGGTTAGTTATTGGTGATACCAGACCAGACCAGGAAAGAACACATCAGTCTATGAATGCAGAGTGAAAATGTGGCACAGAGACAGCGCAAGCGGAGAAAGGAGAGCCTTTGACTGTGTTCTGAAAGAAATCCCAACCTGTTTGAAACTGTGGATCAGATTTGAGGCTGATTTGCTGTGAAACCCTCATGACATTGGATTTGTTCTTTGCAGAGATTCCTCTTTGTTCTCCTATATTTACAGAGACACGAATGCATTCCTCCAAAACGACTGATACTAACGATCAGACAACATGTGTCGCTCAGACGACGAGTCGTTATTTATTTCTACATTGCCACTTCTCACTTCTGTCTCTCGTTCTCTCCCCACATGAAAAAAATACTATAATATTCACTGTGGTGTTTTTGTGGACTTTACTGTAGTATTTACTGAAGTGTTTTTGCAGACATTACTGTAGTATTTACTGAAGTGTTTTTGCAGACATTACTGTAGTATTTACTGAAGTGTTTTTGCAGACATTACTGTAGTATTTACTGAAGTGTTTTTGCAGACATTACTGTAGTTTTTACTGAAGTGTTTTTGCAGACATTACTGTAGTATTTACTGAAGTGTTTTTGCAGACATTACTGTAGTTTTTACTGAAGTGTTTTGCAGACATTACTGTAGTTTTTACTGAAGTGTTTTGCAGACATTACTGTTTTGCAGACATTACTGTAGTTTTACTGAAGTGTTTTTGCAGACATTACTGTAGTATTTACTGAAGTGTTTTTGCAGACATTACTGTAGTATTTACTGAAGTGTTTTTGCAGACATTACTGTAGTATTTACTGAAGTGTTTTTGCAGACATTACTGTAGTATTTACTGAAGTGTTTTTGCAGACATTACTGTAGTATTTACTGAAGTGTTTTTGCAGACATTACTGTAGTATTTACTGAAGTGTTTTTGCAGACATTACTGTAGTATTTACTGAAGTGTTTTTGCAGACATTACTGTAGTTTTTACTGAAGTGTTTTGCAGACATTACTGTAGTATTTACTGAAGTGTTTTTGCAGACATTACTGTAGTTTTTACTGAAGTGTTTTGCAGACATTACTGTAGTTTTTACTGAAGTGTTTTGCAGACATTACTGTAGTATTTACAGACATTACTGTAGTATTTACTGAAGTGTTTTTGCAGACATTACATTACTGTAGTATTTACTGAAGTGTTTTTGCAGACATTACTGTAGTTTTTACTGAGGTGTTTTGCAGACATTACTGAAGTGTTTTGCAGACATTACTGTAGTTTTTACTGAAGTGTTTTGCAGACATTACTGTAGTTTTTACTGAAGTGTTTTGCAGACATTACTGTAGTATTTACTGAAGTGTTTTTGCAGACATTACTGTAGTATTTACTGAAGTGTTTTGCAGACATTACTGTAGTTTTTACTGAAGTGTTTTGCAGACATTACTGTAGTATTTACTGAAGTGTTTTGCAGACATTACTGTAGTATTTACTGAAGTGTTTTGCAGACATTACTGTAGTATTTACTGAAGTGTTTTGCAGACATTACTGGAGTTTTTACTATGGTGCTTTTGTTTTATTATCTTTGACATAGAAGTGGAGGCTTTTTTGTCTTTCAGGAAGCCTGTAGGAAAAATAGGAAGAGCAACATTTCCATAACCTGTAGGTTGGTCATACTAAGGACTGTTCAGAGCTTCTGTTCTTTTCTATAAACTTGAGATAATTTGGTTTATACTTGGCATGTAGGTTTCTCACTTATGGGTGGCACAAAATGCCCCATGCGGGAGGGGAATGGGCAGGGTACATGCAAATTAAATACTGTAATATTTACTATAGTTTTTTAAAAAGTGTAGTGTTTTTGCGGACGTTACTGTAGTATTTACTACAGTGTTTTTTTTGTTGTAGATAATACTGTAAGCATGTACTGTGGTATTTACTGTAGTATTGTACAGTATACTGCAACATTCTATAATAAGTACTACACATGAATGAAGGATACTACAGTGTATAGTATAGCATTCTACAGTATAGTACAGTTTACTACATAATTATGTAGTAAGTACTGTAGTATTCCATAGTAAACTGTAGTATTTTTTCATGTGTGTCCATCTATCCCTTCTTCAGGTTATACACCACTCCACAGGGGGTTTAGATTCCTTCTTTCTCCCTAAAAAACTATTTAAAGAAGGATTTCAAAGTAGATTAGTCTAATCTTAGGGATACTGAGCGGCTTTTACAGAAATCTATATTCAGATCTGCTATGAATTTACGATTAGTTAAGCAACAGGGAATAGGTATGAATATTAACGAGGAAGATATTGACCCGGACGATGAGTGAAACACCTGAGAAGTTGAATGATACCGTTAGGAGATGGAACCAGTGGGAGTCTCAGCTCAGTAAATCTTTGACCCAGTAATTCCATTACCTCCTGGTCGAAAGGATTATCTCTCTTTAGAGGTTCCTGGCAAACCCGTTTGCAACTGTGTGCTCTGCACTAACAGTCTTGCTGCCTACTCCAGTTGCACACAGACATGGTAGAGGCCGAGACAGACAGACAGACGTCTACGGCTCATCATTCTGCAACAGAGCATGAGATGCAAATGACCATCCAGCGGGTAGTGATTAGGATTATAATGAAAGGTGCCCTTGTGTGGGCGCTGTATAGTCTGCCCTCATCACGCACACACACACACACACACACACACACACACACACACACACACACACACACACACACACACACACACACACACACACACACACACACACACACACACACACACACACACACACACACAACAGGTGTCACAGTGGCTTTAGCTACAAAAGGTGCGAAAGATAAACACAAAAACAACACGTTGGAGCATGTGAATGTACCCGCCCTGGTGCACACAGAGAATAATTCCCTTTCACACAGGATGGTGCGGCATGCGATTGACAGGTGTGTGGACATTTGTATGTGAGAGCCTCTACGGCCTTAGCATTGTCAGGGGTGTCGGAAAGTCTCAGATGTTAGAGCCTCCAGCTGGTAATGCATTGTCAACACGGGCCAAAGATACCGGCAGGGAGAATAACAGTTCTCCCAGGATTACAACTACAAAACTCTGCATTTCAAATGCAAGCACAGATAATCACTCAACCAGACACATTTTTTGGGCGTAGAACCTTTCTGTTCCTTTGGCTGGTTTCATTGTGAGGCGGAGTGATCGTGAAATGCGTCACGTATATTTGAGGATGTTTTGAAAGTTCCATTTGAGAAAATAATGGGTTGTTCTTTTAAGACACCAATTGCACTATCTAGAAGTGGTACACTTAGGCTGCGTTCAGATAGGCGGCCCAATTCGGATCTTTTTTTTCAGTAATTGGTCTTTTGACCAATCAGATCAGCGCTGAAAAAGCTTTGGAAAAATAAAACAGAATTGGGCTGCCTGTCTAAACGCAGCCTTTGTGTTTGAAAAGAGCTGGTTGTACCTGAACTTGTAGTACAGAAGTGAATGTTTTGGCGTCCTCTGCCACTCCTCCCAGGTACAAGGGTTTGGTAAAGACAGGAGGGTGATCATTCTCATCCCAAACATCAATGAACACCCTCGCTGTGTTAGCTGCAAACAGAGGAGAAAGAAACAAAGGATTCAAAATGAACAACCAGAGGAAAGGTGAATCTCATTTGGATTAAATAGAAATGTAAAAAACAAGAGGGCATGTCTAAACAGCCTAAATGTGCATCATATACAAAATAGGAGTCTACAATTCACTGCCAACACACTGATTTAGACGTTTGACTAATATAATACAACACTGCATTGCAGTTTGTCATTTCTCATAGTAAAAAGCCAAGCCACATCCTGAAGGGTTACAACTGCGCCGAGGGACCTTGCCAAATAAAATGCCATACATCATCTGACAAAACGCTCTGGGACCGACCAAGGGGATGCGCCGAGGGACCTTGCCAAATAATATGCCATACATCATCTGACAAAACGCTCTGGGACCGACCAAGGGGATGCGCCGAGGGACCTTGCCAAATAATATGCCATACATCATCTGACAAAACGCTCTGCGACCGACCAAGGGGATGCGCCGAGGGACCTTGCCAAATAAAATGCCATACATCATCTGACAAAACGCTCTGGGACCGACCAAGGGGATGCGCCGAGGGACCTTGCCAAATAAAATGCCATACATCATCTGACAAAACGCTCTGCGACCGACCAAGGGGACAGTAGAGTCGGCACATTTCTCCTTTATCCCTGCCAGGATGTCCAATGTTACAGCGGATGACAACAGTAAACGGACAACAACAGGAGAGCACTTGCTGCTGCAATGCAACACATACAGACACACGCACAAATCTACGCACGCAGACACACACACACACACACACACACACACACACACACACACACACACACACACACACACACACACACACACACACACACACACACACACACACACACACACACGCCCCTGTTGAATCAGTGATGTGGCTCTAATCACTTGAACAAAGTGTCTTCATTATACAGTTGATGGTGGCCACCTTCATAGCCAAATGCAATGGGGAGTACCCATCCACACGCCACTCGAGAGCAGCCATTTAACACTCCACCTCCTCCAGTGGAATGAATCAAACAACATCAATAGCCCCCCCCCACCCCCCCATGATGATACTCCCACCGCATCTCAACTCTAGCAGCCATGCCTGCTTCAGTGGAACGAGGTACTAATCTATTGCCATTGGGTGTCCTCGATCATGTTTGCTGCTGCCCCCTCTCAGCTTGAATGACACATAGTGAGTGGCCAGGGTATATTAGTTAAACCATTACAAGAGGGGGAAATGCAACAATTCTCAGTCAATTGAGTTCGAGTAAAGACAAACCTGAAAAATCTATTACAGAGCGCAATACAAAAATGACCTCTGTGTATAACATACAGCAGTGACTATATCCTCAAGTGTTTCCTTTATTCTAGATGTAAAGTGGTTAACAAGCGCCATGGGAATCACATTGATTTGAGTGATTGTTTCTGCATATTGAGGAGACATGATAAGATTGGCAAGAAATGGATGACTTGTTTAATCTGCCACACAAACCAGTAACTGCTTAATTCAAATGTATCCTCCGCAGCAACTCAGCATGATGTTGACTAATTAGAAAACGAAATAACGTGAAAGGACGAGGCGTGTTTTTAGTCTTTTGGAAAAAGCAAAGATGGGAAATCATTTATAGCCAAATGCCAGGCACATTTCTGTTACCAGAGAGAGAAAGACGGTAGAAACAAACACTCAAATTACTCAAATTAAGGCCGTAAGAAGCTATTTGGCCGAATATTGCCTTCCGTTTTTAAACCTCTCTGAGGCAAATACCCCACAAAAGGCTTTTACTACTATGGCTGACTGTGTAAAACAACACATTTCACTGCACCTATCCGGTATATGTGACAATAAAACATACAAAGAGAAGAAGACTTTTAGCCCTGGGCAAAAGCCGTGCACTATATCGGAAACAGGGCGCAATTTCCCAAGTGACAGTTTAAAAGGCTTACTCTTGGAGGGCGCTCTGAGATTGGAACCGACCACTTCCATGGAGTCAGCCTCCACTTTGAGGATGTAGCTGGCATTGGTCTCGTAGTCCAGCTGCTTGGCCGTAGAGAACACCCCGGTGCTGTTGTTGAGCCTAAATACGCCTGGGAGATACATTCAGATCAACAGAGTAGCGCTAGAGTCCGCATCATATCAGTCCCGGGGAGAGAGGGGGGAGGCATGCATATGTACAGAGTAGAGCAGAGCTAGCACCATATCATACTGTATCCGTCCCCTAGGTAGAATGACAAGGACATTCACCTCCCCAAATCCCACTGTGTGTAGTGTCAAGTGTTGAGGCACGACACCAGAGAGATCACACTACCCTGGAGAATCACTGAGTCACTGATTGTTTTTTTGTGTAAGGCATAATTGATGACTTACACTGAAACGCATAGCTAGTACTCACTTTTCAGACCTAAAAATGAATTCCCCAGCACGCCATAAACTTTGAAAGCCACAACAACGAAGGACACTGTCATTATCTTCCCGAGCTTCTTCATTGAATCTAATGAGAGTTAAAAGTGAAACCAATTCCATTTGTTTCCAAATGAATAAATGGTTCAGATGCAGTTAAGTGCAAGGTTCAATATGGGGATGCAATTTCATATTTTCCCACTCTGAAAAGCATGAGCCCCGGTTTTAATCACGGTGAGGAATAGTGGGAGGACGGTAGGGTCTAATCATCCCTCAGGTACTTTTACATGGCAGAAACTGTCAGCAACAGGGGACACTGACTAGTGCACACAAACACACACACACACACACACTTTTGGTAGACTTAGGGGCAAAAAAAAAGAGTGCAGTCTCAGGACAGATGGTACTCTTTTAGGTCCTTTAGACCATGACTATGACGGTGTATAACTTACATTGAACATATTTTACATTACCCCTCGCTCAAGGCAAATGGAGAAATCATTCTGAGGTGCGGAGGATTCATAACTAAATGATGTGAAAGTAAGTGACTGACTAGAGCCACAGGTCCCAGGCCGTCATTGTAAATAAGAATGTTCTTAACTGACTTGCCTAGTTAAATAAAAATAGAGGTGTGTAGAGCCACAGAGCTGTAAAGAGCCACATAGAGCTGTATAGAGCCATATAGAGCTTTATAGAGCCATATAGAGCTGTATAGAGCCACATAGAGCTATACACAATCATATAGAGCTGTATAGAGCCACATCGAGCTGTAAATAGCCATATAGAGCTGTATAGAGCCACATATATCTGTATAGTCACAGAGCTATACATAAACATATAGAGCTGTATAGAGCCATATAGAGCTGTATAGAGCCATAGAGCTGTATAGAGCCATAGAGCTGTATAGAGTCACATAGTGCTATATTGAGCTGTATAGAGCCACATAGAGCTGTATAGAGCCACATAGAGCTCCATGCATGGCTCTGAGTGACCTCATCACTACTTCATGTTGTTTATAGTGTGTCAGAATAAATGAGTGGTACTATCACTGCTGTATAGAAAATTATAACATGGCCTCTGGAACTAGGTCAAAGGTATAGTGTAGGTTACAGTATGCGACTCACCTCCCTCATTGCCCTCCACTATAGAGTAAATGATTGTTTGATTGATAGCAGCAGCCAGGATGACCCCGACCACCTTCCCCACCGTAGCCATCTCACTCACCGGGGGAAACCTGGAAGAAAACACACACACACACACACACACACACACACACACACACACACACGGATACTGAATAGAGCTCCCTTCCAACGGAATACAGAAATTACCCCATTTTTCCAGGCCACATGTTAGCTATTGATCTCTGCCAGCGCTATAATCTGCATTCCAATACCGCACTGCTGTTCATACTAATACCAGTCACAACATCTTTAGGTCCGAAAGGGTATTTTTCATATTTGCCATTTAATCAGCGACTGACTTTCTGACTAATTAGAGCTGTTAATTGACCCAAAAAGTGCCAGAGAGGAATAAGCAACTGCAGGACTACGGTCCGTGAGGCATGGAGTTGGGCACCCTTGCCCTAGGGCATGTGTTTTATTCCACTTCCTCAGACCTAAAACTCTACGTGACGTACTGTAGTTGGAAATGACAAGCCGGGAAAAACACCCACTTATATACAGAGGAAAAGTAGACAAACTACCCACTTACTTTTCCACAGAAGTGTCCTGCTAACCCAGGATATGACTGACTGTGGAGCAATCTTGTTTACAAATCATTTCTGCATGATATGGCGTAATGACAACATTAATGGAAACACTGGCAGAGACACTGTAATTGCTTTGCCAAATAGCTTGATTATACATACTCCTACTTGGCACTGTGAAATCTCCCAGGTCAATTTCATTTAATTAAATAAACTCAATTCATGTGGTCTCTGATCACAGCTGGTTCACCTCGAAAATATTGGTAATTAACTAGGTAAGTTATCACAATGTCATAAACGTTCCGTTGATTTGACTCATATCACAAACAAAATGTGCATGTTAAAAGCAACTGAATGGCAGATTAAATGGGCATAAGGCAAATTAAGGGAAACATCAAAAAGCTGCGGTTGGATGCAGACACTCTACAGAGGGTCTTGAATGTCTCAATGAAAGACAGGGAAGGTTGTCCCAGTCTGTAATCCCAACATATTTCAAACTGACCACCATTGTCCCTGTTCCCAAGAAATGTACGGTAACCTGCCTTAGTGACTATCACCCTGTAGCAATCAGATCTGTAATTATGAAGTGCTTTGATAGGCTGGTCATGACATTCATCAACATCATCATCCCAGACATCCTAGACCCACCCCAATTCGCATACCGTACCAACAGATATACAGAGGACGCAATCTCAACTGCACTTCATACGCCATCTCCCACCTGCACAAGAGGGGAAATGTGAGAATGCTGAACATAGACTACAGCTCAGCATTCAACACCATAGTCCCCAACAAGCTCATCAGCAAGCTAGAGACCCTGGGAATGAAAAGCTTCCTCTGCAACTGGATCCTGGACTTCCTGAGGGGCCGGCCCCAGGTGGTGAGGGTAGGCAACAACACCTCTGCTACACTGACCCTCACTGAGGGTCAGTAAGACCAAGGACCTGATCGTGGACTACAGAAGGGAGAGCGGGGCTGTAGTGGAGTGGGTCTAGTTCCTTGGCGCCCACATCACTAAGGACTTAACATGGTCCACACACACCAGCACAGTCATAAAGAGGGCATGACAGCACCTCTTCCCCCATAGGAAGCTGAAAAGATTAGGTAATTGCCTCAGACCCTCAAAAGGTTGTACAGCTGCACCATTGTGAGCCTCTTAACTGGCTGCGTCACCGCTTAGTATGGCAAATGCACCGCCCTCGACCGCAAAGCGCTACAGAGGGTGGTGCGGACAGCCCAATACATCACTGGGGCCGAGCTCCCTGCCGTCAAGGACCTTTATATCAAGCGGTGTCAGAAGAAGGCCCGGAAAATTGACATGATTCCAGCCACCCAAGTCATAGACTGTTCACTCTGCTACCACCTGGCAAACAGTACCGGAGCATCGGCTCTCGGACCAACAGGTTCCAAAACAGCTTCTATCCCCAAGCCATAAGAGTGTTAACTAGCCATAAGGCTGTTAAATACTTAAATGGTTACCCTGATGATCTGCACTGACCCCATCTTGCACTGACTCTATGCACACTCCCAAGACTATATATAAACACTAGTACACTGACACTCTCACACAAACTCAACACACATTCACTACATACATACACCTGTACGTACACACACACACACACACACACACACACACACACACACACACACACACACACACACACACACACACACACACACACACACACACACACACACACACACACACACACACACACACACACAGATTAAACACAAACGCACAAAAACACTTTTACACTCATCATATGCTGCTGCTACTCTGTTCTTATTTTACATTCATTACTTTCTATCCTGATGCCTAGTCACTTTACACTGCCTTCCTGTACATATCTACCTCAAATACCTTTTTATTATTATTATTATTATTTATCCTGATGCCTAGTCACTTTCCACTGGCTTCATGTACCTACAGTGCATCATGTACATACAGACTCCTTCACTTTTTACACATTTTGGTACGTTACAGCCTTTTTCTAAAATTGATTAAATTGTTGAATTTTTCTCAATCTACACACAATACCCCATAATGACAAAGCACAAACAGGTTTTTGGCAGTGATTACAGCCTCAAGTCTTCTTGGGTATGACGCTACAAGCTTGGCACACCTGTATTTGGAGAGTTTCTCCCATTCTTCTCTGCGGATCCTCTCAAGCTCTGTCAGGTTGGATGGGGAGCGTCGCTGCACAACTATTTTCAGGTCTCTCCTGAGATGTTCGATCGGGTTCAAGTCCGGGCTCTGGCTGGGCCACTCAAGGACATTTAGAGACTTGTCCCAAAGCCACTCCTACAGTGTCTTGGCTTTGTGCTTAGGGTCGTTGCCCTGTTAAAAGATGAACCTTCACCCCATTCTTAGGTCCTGAGTGCTCTGGAGCAGGATTTCATCATGGATCTCTCTGTACTTTGCTCCGTTAATCTTGCTCTCCATCCTGACTTGTCAGCTGAAAAACATCCCCACAGCATGGTGCTGCCACCACCATGCTTGGTGCCAGGTTTCCTCCAGACTTGATGCTTGGCATTCAGGCCAAAGAGGTCAATCTTGGTTTTATCAGACCAGATAATCTTGTTTCTCATGGTCTGAGTCCTTCAGGTGCCTTTTGTCAAACTCCAAGTTGTCTGTCATGTGCCTTTTACTGAGGAGTGGCTTCCGTTTGGCCACTCTACCATAAAGGCCTGATTGGTGGACTGCTGCAGAGATGGTTGTCCTTCTGGAAGATATTCCCATCTCCACAGAGGAACTCTGGAGCTCTGTCAGAGTGACCATCGGGTTCTTGCTCACCTCCCTGACCAATGCCCTTCTCCGCAGATTGCTCAGTTTGGAGGAGCAGTCAGCTCTAGGAAGAGTCTTGGTGATTCCAAACTTCTTCCATTTAAGTTTGATGGAGGCCACTGTGTTCTTGGGTACCTTCAATGCTGCAGAAATGTTTGGTCCCCCTCCCCAGAAATGCACTGTCAACTGTGGGACATTATATTGCCAGGTATGTGCATTTCCAAATCATGTCCAATTAATTTAATTTACCACAGGTGGAAACAGGATGCACCCGAGCTCAATTTTGAGTCTCATAAGCAAAGCATCTGAATACTTTTTTAGATTCTACAAACCTGTTTTTGATTTTTCATTATGGGTTATTGTGTGTAGATTGAAGAGGATCTTTTTTTTCATCCATTTGAGAATAAGGCTGTAACGTCACACACTGTGGAAAAGGGGAAGAGGTCTGAATACTTTCCGAATGCACTGTATCTACCTCATACCTTGTACCCCTGCACATTGACTTGCCACTGGGAGATTTAGTGTGAGAGGACAGAGTGTTTTGTCCTACAAGGTGAATGGTGTTACCTAAGGACATCTATGTAACCTGTTGTGGCATTTCATTGACAAAGAAGAATATGACAAGAGATAGGAATATTCATGTGAATCTTCTTGCTTCATTGTGTACTGTTTTCACAAGCTATAATATAAATTGCAATACCATATGGAATTTACAAATTGCCATGCAATCTTAACCCTTGGAGACCCCAACCTAACAATATAAAATGTGTTTTTATTAACACAATGGCAAACCACATCACATAAGGACAGTTTATCACTGTATTTCTGTGGTTCTTTATTGGTAAAATGTAACGGCCTGAGATCCCCCTTCTGTGAATCTGAATCATTTCGTCAAGGCTTGGAATGTCATAAATTGCCAGAGTGACAATTACGCCTCTTGCAATTAATGGTATTCATTAAAAAAAAAACTCTCTTGTGTTTCTCTGGTCTCTTTGCTAACCACAAACTGCATGATAAGAGTAACAATGTGTCAGAAGAACACAAACACCTCCTGCATGGTAATATGGCTGGGCTCAGGAATATTACTCTACCTGCATGCTAACCAATACCTTTCTATAGTCAGAAGCTGAGATTGTATTTCTGATGGGTTGTTGTTCTTAACTTTGGTAGCTGGGCTGACCGTTGGTTCACAGTGATACTGCCTCATCTCTACTCCCCACCCATCCCCATCCTCACACCTTCCTGTGTCTGCCTCCCTCAAGGTCTCAACAACAACACGGGAGCTTCCTGCCGGGAATCAGTCGCCACATATTTCATGACACGGTGGGCATGTCACAAACTCCCACCCACCCTTCCCTTACACAAACACCTATGACACACACACACTGACATGCACATCAATACACTGAGACACACACACCAACCTCTATCACCCACCCCACACACACACACACACACACACACACACACACACACACACACACACACACACACACACACACACACACACACACACACACACACACACACACACACACACACACACACACACACACACACACACACACACACACACACACACACACACACCCTCATGCAGCATGCGTGGAGGGAGAGTGCTCCACCTCACACATCCCCAGACAAATCATCCCCACAGCACCAGCCTCTCTTGGAAGGAAGGAGGATATTACTGAGAGTTGAGCTGTAATGCCTTTCTCCTCCAGTTATGATGCAATTGGATGGCAGTGTGCGAGACGAGTCGCACTTAGACGACACACACACACTCACGTTTTTTGTTATGCAATACCATGCTGAGGCAACGGGCTCTCAGTAGCTCATTCGCCCCCAGTAATCCCCCCTGACATTTCCCAATCAGCCGCTCCTAGCTGCCAAGTGAGTGGCGAGTGCTGCTCTGTTTGCACAGATAACACAAGAGGATGCTCATCTCTTCCCCTGGCTCTGACACAGCTCTAATGGCCACTCCACATAAGCAGACGGTTAAGTGTGAGAGACTAATGAGGTCCACAGAGCAATGCCCATATCACAGCTAACCCTGTTCCCCCATCTCTGTATCGCCATGCTGTACCTACAATCTGGAGCATGGACTGCAGGCTATGGCACCTCGTAATAACTGGAAGGAAAGTTAAGCCTCCAAGCTTATGTAGCTTTCTGGAGGAATTTTAATGGAATGTTTGTGTTTTGAGTTGTTTTCCTCAGAGTGCAGTTAGTCGGTCTAGGAAATATGTAATAATGAATCAAAAGAATCTGCTTCACATTCACACCCCTTGACTTTTTCCAAATGTGTTGTGTTACAGCCTGCATTTAAAATGGATTCAATGTAGATGTGTTTGTCACTGGCCTACACACAATACCCCATAATGTCAAACACAGACTCAACCACAATGACCGGGGATCTTTTCCAATGGCTCACAAAGAAGGGCACCTATTGGTAGGTGGGTCAAAATAAAAATATAGACATTGACATTCAATATCCGTTTGAGCAAATTTAAGTGATTAATTACACTTTGGATGGTGTATCAATACACCCAGTCACTACAAAGATACAGGAGCCTTTCCTAACTCAGTTACCGAAGAGGAAGGAAATCGCTCAGGGATTTCATCATGAGCCTTTAAAACAGTTCGTTTTTTCCTATCACAGCCATTAAACTCTATGGTTGATCAATAACATTGTAGTTTTTCTACAATATAAATCTAATTGACAGTTTGAAAAGTAAGACTGTGCAGAATGTTTGCAACAAGGCACTAAAGTAATACTGCAAAAGATGTGGCAAAGAAATTTACTTTTTGTCCTGAATACAAAGTGTTATGTTTGGATATCCAATACAACACATTACTGAGTACCACTCTTCATATTTTCAAGCACAGTGGTGGCTGTATAATGTATCCTGTATCATGTGTTGTGTATGCTGAGGCTGAATTTATTGTAGCTGGGGATTTTAACAAAGCAAATGAGAAAAACGCTCCCGAAATTCTATAAGCGCTGCTACAAATCTCGACCATTGTTATACTACCTTCCAGAATGCATATAAGGACCTCCCCCGCCATCCATTCGGCAAATCGGACCACGATTCCATCTTGCTCCTCCCCTCCTATAGGCTGAGCCTCAAACAGGAAGCACCCGTGGTGAGGACATTTCAACGCTGGTCTGACCAATCGGAATCCACACTTCAACATTGTTTTGATCACGCGGACTGGGATATGTTCAGAGTAGCTTCAGAAAATAATATCGACACATATACTGATACGGTGAATGAGTTTATCAGGAAGTGCGTATGAGAAGTTGTACCCACTGTGACTAAAACCTACCCCAACCAGAAACCGTGGATAGATGGGAGCATATGTGCAAAACTGAAAGCGCAAACCACTACATTTAACCAGTGCAAAAAGACTGGGAATATGGAAAAATACAAACAGTGTAGTTATCCCCTCAGCATAGCAATCAAACAGGCTAAACGTCAGTATAGAGACAGTTGAATCCCAGTTAAACAAGACGTATCTGGCAGGGTCTACAGACAGTCACGGACTATAAAAGAAAAACCAGCCACGTCGCGGAAACAGACGTCTTGCTTCCAGACAGGCTGAACACCTTCTTAGCTCGCTTTGAGGATAATACTATCAGGAACCAAGGTAAGACCCAGACGCAGACTGTGTGAAGTAACAATGTTTATTGTAACAACAGGGGCAAGAAAACGACAGGTCAAGGCAGACAGGGGTCGATAATCCAGAGTAGGAGCAAAGGTACAGGATGGCAGGCAAGCTCAGGGACAGGCAGAGTTCAGTAATCCAGAGGTGGAGCAAAGGTACAGGATGGCAGGCAGGGTCAGGGAGAGTGGTCAGGCAGGCGGGTACAGGGTCTGGACAAGCAAGGGTCAAAAACCAGGGGGACAAGAAAAAGAAAGGCTGGGAAAAGGCAGGAGGTGACAGGATAAACATGGGTAAGCTTGACAAACAAGACCAACTGGCACAGACAGACAGAAAACCCAGGTATAAATACCCAGAGGATTAGTGAGAAAGATGGGCGACACCTAAAGGGAGTGGAGACAAGCACAGGTGAAACAGATCAGGGTGTGACAGTACCCCTCCACCCCATGGGGGGTACTTGGGCCTAGAAACAGAAGACCTAGAAACAGAAGACAAGGGGCAGTCAGAAATAGTTTTGACTCTAGACACAGTAAAGGTAGGAAAAATATGGAGGACAGAGGACAAACAGCAGAGGGGCTAATGATCTTGGAGCGGGGGGGAATGGTCTCGGCTTCTGGGGGTGTAGCAGCGGTACTATAGCGGCGTGCCAGCGCCTCAGGCTTGACCTCCTTGGATACCGGTCGGTGCTGCAGAAGCGAAGTAGCCCGGGCCTTACTGAAGCCCTCCCGGAGGTTCTGGTGCTCTGGGGAGCTGGCGGAGTGGTCCAGGGCAATTTCCAAGACCCCAGGAAGATGGGCAGGCAGAGCTGAGTTCTGGCAATGAGTGTTGCGAGACGGGCTCCAACCCACAATGGCACCAGTAGCCCAGTCAATGGAGGGATTGTGTAGCTGGAGACAAAGAGAACTCCTATACCACGGGAACCTGCGGAGACTCAACCAGCAGGAATTGGATCATCTCGCTGTGGTTCCCCTACACTCGTAGGTTGACGGGGGTGGTCTGGTGGGTGACCCTGCCTATAGAGCACCCCGTCCAGCGCTCTAACACCCATGGGAATGGAGAGGGGTTGAGTGGGGATTCCCAGCTTGGACGCCAGGGACAACGTCTATGAGACTCACATCGGTCCCAAAGTCGATGAGTACCTGGAGAGATTTGGACTGGTCGCCCCACAGCAATGTGACATGGAGAGGGGGGTGAGTAAGTGGAGAAGAACAATTATCTTTAAGACCCACCAGTGTACTCACTCCAACAAATGAGCTAGGTCTCTTGAAGGGACAGGTAGACACAAAATGACTGGCAGTACAGCAATACAGACAACTCAGGGTCTCAAGTCTGCGTACGCATTTGCCTGGAGACAGCCTAGCCTTGCAGAGCTGCATCGGCTCGGGAAGAGTTGAATCGGCAGTCTCCGGAGGCTCTTGGAAGGACTCGGGTAAGCTCGGATCCTCTCGGGAACGTAAATGCCAGGGACTTCCGGAGTTCATAAGCTGCAAGGTGGGATCCCTGAGTGAGCAATTGGGACCGCAATCGGACCTCTTCTCCCTCCTGCGGTCCAGTGACCAACCATCGATCTGGATGGTTAAAGTGATGAGTGAGTTGAGATCCGTCAGTAGTTCTCGGGTTGCCAGCTCATCCTTTACCGGGAATGTGTCGAACAACTCTTCCGGGTTCCAGCTACCCTCCGCTGCTATCGTGCGGAATTCCACTGCATAGTCTGCCACACTGAGGGTGTCCTGCCAAAGCTGGAATAACTTCTGGGCAGCCTCTCTCCCGGACACCGAAGCCTCAAACTTTTCTCACCTCTGTCATGTATACCTCCAGACTGAGGCAGACGGCGGATTGTTGCTCCCACACCACCGTAGTCCAGGCGAGTGCCCTCCCGGACATCAGCGTAATAATGTACGCTATCTTCGAGTGGTCCGAGGAGAACGAAGAATAATGCAGCTCAAAAATGAGGGAGCACTGGGAGAGAAAGGCCCGGGCAGGTTCTGGAATCTCCATTGTAGCGCTCTGGGGGAGGTAAGTGGGGTTCCCAGGAGACCAGGGTGACGGCGCTGCTACCAGCCGGGTCACAGAGGGGCTGGGAGGTTACCGTCGTGGTAAACTGCCTAGTAGGCAACCCACAGAAATGCTCCCGCAATGCGTCCAAGGCTAGGTCGTAACGTTCGGCGACGGCCTGGAACCCTTCCATCAAACCGCGAAGCAACTCCTCATGACTACTTGGGAGGAGATGGCGTTGCGGAGCTGGTCTAAAGGTGCTGGGTCAGTCATTGCCAGTCCGTCCTATCAGGAACCAAGGTAAGACCCATATGCAGACTGTGTGACGTAACAATGTTTATTGTAACAACAGGGGCAGGCAAACGACAGGCAGGGGTCAATCCAGAGTAGGCCTCATGGGTGGCACAGTGGTCTAGGACATTGCATCGCAGTGCTAGCTGTGCCACCAGAGACTCTGGGTTCGAGCCCAGGCTCCGTCACAGCCGGCCGCGACCGGGAGATCCATGGGGCGACACACAATTGGCCTAGCGTCGTCCGGGTTAGGGAGGGTTTGGCCGGTAGGGATATCCTTGTCTCATCGCGCACTAGCAGCTACTAAACAATTTGGGGAGGAAAGGGGGTAAAATTCCAAAAAAGAAAAATAAATAATAATAATCCAGAATAGGTACAGGACGGCAGGCAGGTTCAGGGACAAGCAGAGTTTAGTAATCCAGAGGTGGAGCAAGGGTATAGGACGGCGGGCAGGTTCAGGGTTGGGCGGGCGAGTACAGGGTCAGGACAGGGAAGGGTCAAAAACCAGGAGGCCAAGAAAAAGAGAGGCTGGGTAAAGACAGGCGCTGACAGGACAAACGTAAGCTTGACAAACAAGACGGACAGAAAACACATGTATAACTAGCCAGAGGATAAGTGGGGAAGATGGGCGACACCTGGAGGGGGTGGAGACAAGCACACGGACAGGTGAAACAGATCAGGGTGAGACAAATACAGTGCCACCGACAAGGCCCGCTATCAAGGACTGTGGGCTCTCCTTCTCCCTAGAGAACTTTTAATAATATAATAATAATATATGCCATTTAGCAGACGCTTTTATCCAAAGCGACTTACAGTCATGTGTGCATACATTCTACGTATGGGTGGTCCCGGGAATTTATATATTTTAAAAAATTTAAAAATAAAAATAAAGCCTCACAAGGCCGCCGGCCCAGATGGTATCCCTAGCCGCGTCCTCAAAGCATGCGCAGACCAGCTGGCTGGTGTGTTTACAGATATATTCAATCTCTCCCTATCCCAGTCTGTCAATCTCTCCCTATCCCAAGGATTAAATCACCTCCACTTTACCTGCCACCCTAGACCCATTTCAATTTGCTTACCACCCTAACAGATCCACAGACACCACCACACTGCCCTGTCCCATCTGGACAAGAGGAATACCTATGTAAGAATGCTGTTCATTGACTATAGATCAGCATTCAACACCATAGTACCCTGCAAGCTCATCATCAAGCTCAAGGCCCTGGGTCTGAACCCTGCCCTGTGCAACTGGGTCCTTGACTTACGGGACGGGCCTCCACCAGGTGGTGAAGGTAGGAAACAACACCTCTTTGCTGATCCTCAACACTGGGGTCAGCCCCCTCCTGTACTCCCTGTTCAACCATGACTGTGTGGCCAAGCATGCCGCCAACCCAATCATCAAGTTTGCAGACGACACAACAGTAGTGAGCTTGATTCCCAACAACGATGAGACAGCCTACAGGCAGGAGTGGAGGGCTCTGGGAGTCTGGTGCCAGGAAAATAACCTCTCACTCAATGTCAACAAAACTAAGGAGATGATAGTGGACTTCAGGAGACAGCAGAGGGGGCACCCACCTATCTTCATCGATGGGATCGCAGTGGAGAAGGTGGAAAGCTTCAAGTTCCTCAGCGTACACATCACTGACAAACTGAAATGGTCCACCCACACAGACAGTGTGGTGAAGAAGGTGCAACAGCGCCTCTTCAACCGCAGGAGGCTAAAGAAACTTGGCTTAACACCTAAAACACTCAAACTTTTACAGATGCACAATTGAGAGCATCCTGTATGGGTGTCTCACCGCCTGGTACGGCAACTGCACCGCCCACAACCGCAAAGCTCTCCACAGTGTGGTGCAGTCTTCCCAACGCATTACCGGGGGCAAACTTCCCGCCTTTCTGGACACCTACAGCACCTGATGCCATAGGAAGGCCAAAAAGATCATTAAGAACCTCAACCACCCAAGCCACTGCCAGTTCACACCGCTGTCATTCAGAAGGCGAGGTCAGTACAGTTGCATCAAAGCTGGGACGAGAGACTGAAACACAGCTTCTAGCTCAAGGTCATCAGACTGCTAAACAGCTCGAGCTCAGTGAGGTTGGATGGAGAGCATTTGTGAACAGCAGTTTTCAGTTCTTTCCACAGATTCTCGATTGGATTCAGGTCTGGACTTTGACTTGGCCATTCTAACACCTGGATATGTTTATTTTTGAACCATTCCATTGTAGATTTTGCTTTATGTTTTGGATCATTGTCTTGTTGGAAGTCAAATCTCCGTCCCAGTCTCAGGTCTTTTGCAGACAACATCATGTTTTCTTCCAGAATGGTCCTGTATTTGGCTCCGTCCATCTTCCCATCAATTTTAACCATCTTCCCTGTCCCTGCTGAAGAAAAGCAGGCCCAAACCATGATGCTGCCACCACCATGTTTGACAGTGGGGATGGTGTGGTCAGGGTGATGAGCTGTGTTGCTTTTACGCCAAACATAACGTTTTGCATTGTTGCCAAAAAGTTCAATTTTGGTTTCATCTGACCAGAGCACCTTCTTCCACGTGTTTGGTGTGTCTCCCAGGTGGCTTGTGGCAAACATTAAACAACACTTTTTATGGATATCTTTAAGAAATGGCTTTCTTCTTGCCACTCTTCCATAAAGGCCAGATTTGTGCAATATACGACTGATTGTTGTCCTATGGACAGAGTCTCCCACCTCAGCTGTAGATCTCTGCAGTTCATCCAGAGTGATCATGGGCCTCTTGGCTGCATCTCTGATCAGTCTTCTCCTTGTATGAGCTGAAAGTTTAGAGGGACGGCCAGGTCTTGGTAGATTTGCAGTGGTCTGATACTCCTTCCATTTCAATATTATCGCTTGCACAGTGCTCCTTGGGATGTTTAAAGCTTGGGAAATCTTTTTGTATCCAAATCCGGCTTTAAACTTCTTCACAACAGTATCTCGGACCTGCCTGGTGTGTTCCTTGTTCTTCATGATGCTCTCTGCGCTTTTAACGGACCTCTGAGACTATCACAGTGCAGGTGCATTTATACGGAGATTTGATTACACACAGGTGGATTGTATTTATCATCATTAGTCATTTAGGTCAACATTGGATCATTCAGAGATCCTCACTGAACTTCTGGAGAGAGTTTGCTGCACTGAAAGTAAAGGGGCTGAATAATTTTGCACGCCCAATTTTTCAGTTTTTGATTTGTTAAAAAAGTTTGAAATATCCAATAAATGTCATTCCACTTCATGATTGTGTCCCACTTGTTGTTGATTCTTCACAAAAAAATACAGTTTTATATCTTTATGTTTGAAGCCTGAAATGTGGCAAAATTTCGCAAAGTTCAAGGGGGCCGAATACTTTCGCAAGGCACTGTCAGAACAAATTCTTATTTACAATGACGGCCTACCAAAAGGCAAAAGGCCTCCTGCAGGGACAGGGGCCTAGGATTTTTAATTTTTTTTTAAATACTATACAAATACAAAACACACATCACAACAAGAGAGACAACACTACATAAAGAGAGAGCTAAGACAACAACATAGCAAGGCAGCAACACATGAAAAGATTGCATGGTAGCAACACAACATAACAATATGGAAGCAACACAACATGGTAGCAGCACAAAACATGGTACAAACATTATTGTCAACAGCACAGGTCAAGAAGGTAGAGACAACAATACATCACACAAAGCAGCCACAATTGACAACAATAGTGTCCATGATTGAGTCTTTCAATGAAGAGATTGAGATAAAACTGTCCAGTTTGAGTGTTTGTTGCAGCTCGTCCAGTCGCTAGCTGAAGTGAACTGAAAAGAGGAGCGACACAGGGATGTGTGTGCTTTGGGGACCTTTAACAATGTGACTGGCATAACGGGTTTTGTATGTGGAGGATGAGGGCCTCAGTAGATATCTCAGATAGTGGGGAAGTGAGGCCTAAGAGGGTTTTATAAATAAGCATCAACCAGTGGGTCTTGCAACGGGTATACAGAGATGACCAGTTTACAGAAGAGTGTAGAGTGCAGTGATGTGTCCTATAAGGAGCATTGGAGGCAAATCTGATTGCCGAATGGATAAGGACATCTAGCCGCTCAAGAGCAACCTTACCTGCCGATCTATAAACTATGTCTCCGTAATCTAGCATGGGTAGGATGGTCATCTGAATCAGGTTTGGATTACTTAGAAACGTACCCAGAAAGACTCACAACTGTAAATAGATGACATAGTTGATTCTACGATGTATTGACTCAGGGGTGTGAATATTTATGTAAATGATATATTTCTACATTTCATTTTCAACACATATCCAAAAACATAAAACAAACAAAGCTTTCACTTTGTCATTATAGGGTATTGTTTAGAGATGCGTGAGATTTTCTGTTATATTATCATCGTCCATTTTGAATTCAGGCTGTAACAAAATGTGGAATATGTCAAAGGGTATGAATACTTTCTGAATACACTGTAAAAAAAAAAATGTGGCAGAGTGGCTACCTTTGGTCCATACATGATGCTACAGGGCCTGACTAAAAGAAGTGCAACAAATCGAGGCAAAGTTATTTTTTTAAAAGATACTAACAACGTTACTGTTGTCATCTCTTAATCTGATCTCCGTAGCCTACTGTATCTCCTCCTTTGATCTTCTGGAGTGCAGTGGGAAGATAACATGGGGGGTGGAAGCACATCTGCCACACTGATTTGACAATTGTTCAAAACCCACCGCAAATATTGAACGGATGATAAAACTCACATTTAATCCAGAGTCTTGAATAAAACATGTGGCTTGTTTTTTTAGGATTAATCAAATTAATCCACTTGAATACAAAATGAATCGGAGCAGTCTTTAATCAATCATCACAAAGCCAGGGTCAAGTGTGCTAAGACCATGTTGTACATCTACAAATGCAGTAAATACCTTCAGTGTGCTATTATTAGGAAGAAAACTAATTTACTATGATACGAGTTATGCGTTTGTGTAAGGTCATGAACTCTGTTTCCGTTTTGTGTTCAAATCAAATGTATTTATATAGCCCTTCGTACATCAGATGATATCACAAAGTGCTGTACAGAAGCCCAGCCTAAAACCCCAAACAGCAAGCAATGCAGGTGTAGAAGCACGTGTTGAAGTGAGAGACAAATGCTCATAGGTTTACCCATGCCGAGCCCTCTAGCAGACCATGTGAGAGTGTGAGTAGCGCAGTAAAGCATGCTGTCTGATGTGGACTATACACAGCATCAATACCCCCCCGAAAACAGCTGACCACACCAATACACACCATGGCTTCATTCACTGCACACAACAGGACTCTCACTGACTCCCATTACTCAGAGCGGTATCAACACTCAACGAAGCCGAGTTAAACTAAAAACATTCATGTTTACTATTTGGCTATTTTCGATAAAGAGCCTTTTTATTTTTGCGACTGTTTTGCTATCTTGAGTGTTAGGCACTCACCTTTTCAAAGAATAGGATCAGTGCAGTTAGGAACCAGTTGCCATACCATGGCTGTCCTTTTGCAAACAAGAGGTATAAGGTCAACTCTTAGTCCTGCAAACTTTGGTGGAATATCAAATCCATAAATACCAGTTAGCATGAGCACTTCAGTAGTGTTGTGAAATTGGGGAAAATATCTTTAGCCTTTCAAAACAAACCCATTCCTTCCCATTCAGATGGAACACATAAATATAAAGCAAGCATTATGGAAAATTAGTGTTTGTGTAGCAAATGGAAATACTGTCGTGACAATGATCCATAAATACCAGTTAGCATTAGCAATTTAGTAGCTATGATAACTATTTGAGCAGTTCTCCGTTCAAGACTTAGACTAGGGATATATAATAATATTGTTGGATAATGTTATTAAGAGTAGCATTGCTTGCTGTTTGGGGTTTTAGGCTGGGTTTCTGTACAGCACTTTAAGATATCAGCTGATGTACGAAGGGCTATATAAATAAAATTTGAATTTGATTGAAAAGGGGAAGAAAAGAGACAAGCATCAAGGAATCTCTTCAGTATCATATAAAGTTCTTAAATGTACTTTTAAGCTGTAAAACATTTGAAAAAACATTTCTGGTTTCTAAACATCCCCCTCTGATGCTAGCTAGCTGTCTAGCCTAATACCAAGATTGGTAGCTAGCACATGAAACCCTGAGGCTGTTTCATCTAAAACACATTTGCATGATTCACCCATAGTGCAGCTTCACATTTTCCAATCATGCTCAGGAGAGTTTTTTAAAATAAGATAAGCCGATACATGTGATAAATAATTTAACACCACAATGAATATTTAAACGATAGGCCCTTGTTGTACGGCTGCCAACAAAAGAGGGAGCAGATAAGGGCTCATGCTTGATTGAGACATTGTGGGATAAAAATGAAAAGGGCTCCATCGAGATGACTCATCAACGACAACCATTTGATTTCCTTATTCTCTGCGGGCCATTTGGCAAAGCTGTTAATCCATCTATCCAAATAAAGACACAGGAAACACACACACACACACACACACACACACACACACACACACACACACACACACACACACACACACACACACACACACACACACACACACACACACACACACACACACACACACATTAATGAGCCCGGTAATGATCCAATAATATCACCGATATGCAACGCACACAGGTGCCCCGAGAGAGTCCTGACGACATCTCAATGAACGCGTATCAAATCACACTGTTCATCGGGATGTCTTGTTGTTGCTAGGTTTACATGTTCGTTTCAGTGTCATTGCCTCTATGATACTTGGCTGCTAACACCATCTATAAATAAAACAACACATGATTTCAGTGCGATCAACACAAAGTTGCCTGTAGCACTTCAGGCTCTCTCACTGTGATGCGGCAGCGAAGGTAACCTTGGATGTACTGTAAGTTGCTAGTCATATTTTTAGAAGAATTGTTTCGCCACTTTTTACGACAGCACATTTATATCTTTGGCAATACTTGAGAGCTTCTGTGAGTCATGTGTTTGTTAGAGGCGCATGTTTTTTTTTATAGCTGGGTAGACTTCATAAAAGTCATAAAAGTCAAAAGAAAAATGTTTTGAGTACGGAGGACAGACGTGTGTAGAATGATATGTCAGACAATTTTGCAAACCACACACATGTACTGTACCAGATGGCAGTCACATTAAATATGGAGCAACTACCTCCAACTACCCCCAAGCCACAAGACTGCTAAATAGTTGGTTAAATAGTTAACCAATAGCTACAGGGACTATCTGCATTGACCCTTTTTGCACTCTTTTGCACACTTGACTCATCACCGCCACTGCTGCTACTGTTTATTATCGATCCCAGGAATGGGCAACTTTGATGGGGGTGGGGGACACAAAAAAACAGAACTCATGAGGGGCCGCAGTGGCTGGTGGGGCTGCGTACCCACATCCCCCCAACCCCACCTTGCGAGTTAAACATTTTAGCAGCTCCCCTCGTGACAGCGAAGAGGAAAAATGTACATTTTGAAGTAAATGTTCTGCAATTCTACACATTTTGCCATGGGTGGAGACAACATTTTGCAATTAACTAATTTCATGCAATTTTACTCAATTGGCCATGTTGTGGAGGCAAATGTTTGATGATCAACGGGTCCAATCCCGGTCGATCATGCTTACTACAAGTTTAGATAGCTGGCAGCGAGAATAACTTACCAATCTAAAAATGTTTTGCTGACCTGGGCTAATTGAGTGACTAATGATGTACAACCACATTTCGAAATTGTATTTTGTGTATTCTATTATTCTTTCTCTCAACAGTAAGTTGAGACCCAGACTGAGTAAAAAAATATATATACATATATTCTTTTTGTTGTTGTTGTAGACCCCATCCCTGATCTTACCTGCTGCCTAATCACTTTATCCTTACCTATATGTACATATCTACCTCAATTACCTTGAACCCCTGCACATCGACTCGGTACTGGTACCCCGTGTATATAGCCAAGATATCGTTGCTCATTGTGTATTTATTCCTTGTGTTATTATTTTGAAATGATTACACCTGCTGTTTACGACGCATGTGACAAACATTTGATTTGACTAGTGGCTCTACTACCTACATACTCTTTCATCTCATCTTACATTTTAGTCATTTAGCAGAAGCAAGTGCTTTGCTCAAGTGCACATCGAAAGATTTTTCACCTAGTCAGTCCGGAGAGTCGAACCGGCGACTTGCCGGTTACTGGCCCAATGCTCTCAACCGCGAGGCTACCTGTCGCCCTTATCTCGCTTTCAATGCACTGATGCAACTCACCTTAAAAACATCTTAATTCTGTACTCTCTACTTTTAATTACATTCATTAACAAGGCAGTTGTCCATAGCGCCATGTCTATTTGACAGTGCACGGTGGTTAACTGAGCTGCTATCATTAGGACATGTTAATAAGCTATGTTATGCTAATGCGGTGTTTGTTTTTCTGCCCCCATGCTGGTAGCGGTGCGTGGTGACTGCCAACGGCTGCATGTTTATACTGCAGGTGCTGTCCTCCGAAGGAGGGAGGGAGGGAGTCCCACTACCCTAATCATGAGAGAGGGGGAGGGAGAGAGTGAGAAATAGAAATTGTGTGAGAGAGAGAGGGAGGCGCGAGTGGAGAAATTAGGGCATGCCAGAGGGATGGTGTGGGGGGGGGTAGAGGGAGGGGGTGGGGGTGGAGAGAGGGAGGGATGGTGGAGAGAGGGAGTGTGCGGAAGGAGGAGAAGAGGCTGGACTAAACAGCAGGACTCTGCCAGGCAGTTAATTGGACCTGACCGTTAGGAAGGCATACACCCATGACAGATGACATTTAAAGCACGCACCGCTCCACTACACACTGGAGTGTGACTCTGCACAACCCCCGTCTGTAGTATGAACACTCCAAATAATAGGACAGGCTGGCGACTGGTGGCCACGAAACTACCCTGCTCTACAGCTCTAAACACACACATTTAAGGGTGTTAACACTCTTAACGCGGTTAAACGCAGCATTGCAAAACAGAGTGTCAACCAACTCCAAATAGATCCTTCAGAGGGAGTTGTGCGCGTCTAACGTGCATGTGGGGTGGGCACATTTCATCTGACCGTGTTTATTATTCTCCCCCTCCCCACCCCCCCACAGAGAGACTAATCACACGGCTGTGATGAGCTCCGGGGGGGTTAGGCTGGTCCAACCCATCCTTCCAGCCCTGCCTAGGACACAAGCACACACAGTCAGGCAGGCTCTGTCTCTCCTCCTGCTCCAACCCAATGAGGGCCATGGAGAAAATAGAGCGTCCTCACCGTCTTACTGCGACTCACGGCGTGATTACCGTTCCGTACCTAGCAACTAGTTACACTCCTTGCCTTGTCTGGCGCTCCGTCTCAATAACTTGTATGTTAGGGAGCACGGCGATTGCTTTCAACACGGCCACAGCTTAACAGGCAGACGGTGGCACAATTTTCGCAATCGTTAAGTCCTCCTATTACGATCTTTCAATCATCTACCTCTGCAGGTAATCTAATTATCATGATTCACAGGTACTGGCATGCAACTCCACAGCTGTTCTTGTTCTCAATCCTGTTGGTTCACTGTTCTTATTCACGAGGCGTATACACAAAGGTATCCCTGGTGTAAAAGTAAGCAAATGACATGTTTTTTTTTTCAATGCAATAGCCTTGTGTGTGTGTGTGTGGGTGTGTGTGTGTGTGTACTGCGTAATGACGAATAAACAATCAAATGCAGGGTTTTTCCGCTTTCAATTGGTTGCAGGGCACAATGGCGCTTACTTCAAAGCCATAGTGTAATAGCCCATGTTTCCAAGCTCCCCTCATACAATCTTGTCTTGGATGATCCGTTTTGCCTCATGTTTATTCATGTCGTAGTCTTACTCAGGTGAAGGAGATGGGGGGGGTGAAGCTAATTCACACATCTACAGAGGTAAGCAGAAAATGAGACAGTGATTGCAGTGATCGTCAAAATGACAAACTCAGAAGTGGCAAGGTGGTGACGGTGGTGGGTGATTTAGTGAAACCCACTGCGGCTTCATTAAGTGTTTCTATGAGATAACCGCTGTGGAAAACGCACCGGCGGCAGATTTGGGTGGCAAACTTCACAGTCAGTTCCACTCGGGGAGGGGGAATCTACTGGTGCCACTTGCCAGACAGCGCTTCTGCCAGCCAACCTGACATCACCTCACACACACTAAATCAAATCTCCGAAACAACACCAAGCTCTTCGTCAGCCCTATGCAAATTTCGTGATCATTGATGTTCAGAATCAACCAACTTCACACACTAATTAAAATCTCCACAGATTCCAAATGTTCTTGGCCTATTAAGTTCAAAGACTGGGCTACAGATATCAGACAAAGGCTTCTATCATCCAATTAGGTGATCCAATAAACTTTCAACCCAGCTCAAGGATTTCAGACTCTTACATTGTAACACCATTAAACATTAGGCCACATCATATGCCAAGTTCTAAACTGAACAATTGATAAAATGCTGAATATACAGTACATCATATAAAAGCACATACAATAAAGAAAATTGGCTGCAACTCAAAAGTTTGTGTGAAATGGACATTATAACAGTTTGTGAATAGACAGGGAATTATTGATGTACATTGATTGGCATAGCACAAGGACTGCTGGCACTGAGTTAAAGGGCTTATTGGTTCCTGAGAGGCCCACAGACGGAAGAAGGGGGAGGGAGAGAAGGAGGGGGTCGACGGAGGAAGGGAGTGGCGTTATCCTGTGGACTGTAACTCTAGGGGAGTAGAGGGAGGGATGGATGAGAGATGGAGGGAAGCAGTATCCTCTGGACTGCTCAACTAGGGGAGCAGATGGAGGGAGGGAGGGATTTGAGGGAGAGATAGAGAATAGAGAAGCAGATTGTGGAGGCCCTGGCTGTGGAGGGGGACATAACACCTGGCTAATGTCTCCACAGGCTCTAATTAACAACTGATCCAGGCAATGCTGCCTGCTAGGTGGCCTGTTACCAACAGCCATTGTTATTCCCCCACCTGCCAAAGAGCCACTATCACCAGCGACCTTCCACCACTGTGTAGGACATGTCATTAATTCAAACCCCCCATTCAAGGCTTTTCATTGCCCATGTACCTGGCTCTGTAGTCTTAATGAATCAGTAGATAAGGCTGGCTTGTTATAGAGCTGGCTTACACACATACCCTCCCCCCACTAGATTACAACACAGCTCAAATCCTCTGCCAACAGAGAACTGGACCAAGTTAAGAAGCCTACATGGTGTGCGAGTGTGCATACAAAATATAT
Source organism: Oncorhynchus keta (assembly GCF_023373465.1). Lineage (NCBI taxonomy): Eukaryota > Metazoa > Chordata > Actinopteri > Salmoniformes > Salmonidae > Oncorhynchus > Oncorhynchus keta. Next base: position 36,384,970 of record NC_068444.1, on the reverse strand, counting down.
ATAAACGTAGAAGACACATTTCAGTTGAATGCAATCAGTTGTATAACTGGTATCCCCCTTTCCCTTTTTAAAGCATGTTGAGAACTTTAAACGCACTTCATATATTCGGTATTGAAAATGATTCGTTGTGGTGGGGTGAAAAATCATTGTTGCACAAGAGGCATTTCGCAATATGCCCTCGCTAACTTTTTCAAAATTTCATTATGGAAATCAATAATAGCAATTTAGTAAGCCAGAGCTCCAGCATGCTGATCCATCTAGAGTCAATGCCAGGGGAGCTGAATTAATTAGGCCCTTATGTCACATATGTACAATACTTAATTCAATAAAAGAGCCATAATTTATGCAGAGCAAGTGCACTCTACCCTTTGAGAAAAAACAAACACTGTGCAGTGGTGAAGTACATTTGCTGTACTTACTACACACTCTAGCTATGAGCTATGATACCATATTCATATAAACACTAGCAATAAAAGCTTCACTGACAGGTTCCATATCGCCTCTAACCCTTTCTGAAAATATATCTGCAGTTTAGTGTTCTCTTAAATACCTTGACATCTCCACAAAGGTGAATTAAAATGTTGAGTGTTTAAACAGAATTCCCGTTGTAAATTAAAAAGCTGGAGATCTATCCCCTCTCCGACAGGGGAAGAGGAAATCATGTGCCCGGACTATTATGACCTCATAAAAGCGCAGAGCACTGTCATAAGCAACATTGTGTGACGTGTCAACCTGTTGCCCGCGGCTCCACCTTGATCAAGCCCTGATATTTGACCACTGGGAATAATTGATGTTTTGTGATTTAGAAAGACAACACGAAAACACCTCAGGCAACAAGCTCTCATACAAATCCATATTGAAGGAGAATATCCAAGCTCTACAAATGTAGATCAGTGACCGTGCAAACCATATACAGTATAATTTCAAGTTCTAGCCTGGTCCCAGATCATTTTGTGCCGTCTTGCTCACTGGTCTGGTTTACCATACCAATTTCACACAAACAGATCTGGGAACAGGCTAACAGTGCACATGCTCAGGAAGAAGTGTACCTGTATTCCTCCTGGGAGAAGACTGGTATGACGGAGGGCTGCAGGACAGTGATAACCACAAGGGTCTTGTTGACTTTCACTGGCTCCCCGTCGTCATAGGCAACAACGATTAGCTGCAGGGAGGAAATAAAACAAGAATCGAACAAGAAAAAAGTGGAACACAGGGTGTCACTCAATTTCTCCACTCAATGACGTTCTTAGAAAAAAGGTCACACTACAGTACTGTTTATAACAAAAGCTGTGTCCTCACACTAAACACTAGATTGGGCTCTTCATTGAGGTTGACACGTGTGATGACGCTGCCTGTGACTTCGTTCACGTCAAAGATGCTGCCGCTGTAAGGGTCCTCATCGAGGTCCAGTCTGTAACGCACACGGCTGGCAGGCGTACCCTGTGAAATACACACACACCTTATGTTCATTTATCTACAATGGCAGGGCAATCTCAACAAAATGCATCAGGACATTTCTAAATAAGCCCCCCCGCCCCACACACACATGCACACAGGATCAAGGGTCAGGGATCAACATTCACTGGCTCGGTGGCTCACGCATTTGAAACATCCCGTTTCCTTGCCACTGAGGCATACTCTACAACGTCTAGGTTTGTTTTTCATTACTCTCCAAATGCTCCGGGTGGAACAGAATGGTGTTTCGCTCATTCTAAGACCTCTTTGTGAACTCATGTGTTGCCTTAGCAGGCAGGGAGGCAGACAGAGAGGCAGGAGGTGGCGACTCGGCTGGGTGTCTGGATCATTTGGGGAGGTGAAGTGAGGAGGAAGGAGAGACCCTACGGGGGCAGCGACGTCTCAAACAAATCCATCGTCCAACAGCATAAATGCCATAGCAAATGGAGCCTGATTCACAGGGGCTTAGCATGAAATGTGCCCAATATAGGATTTACTGATTTATTATGAAAGCATTGAGAGAAAGTACATCAATATCGACGAGGAGCGAGTGTCTGAAAACACTGCTTAACCTTCCTGGGGCTGCGTCCCAAATGGGACCCTGTTCCCTACATATTGCACTACTTTTGACCAGGGCCTGTATCCGCCCTGGATATGTCTCAGAGTAGGAGTTCTGATCAGGTCCCAACCTGTCCATATACTGTAATCTTATTCCTTATGATCTACAAGGCAAAACTGATCCCTGATCAGCACTCCTACTCTGACAGATTTTTGGGCTTTGGTCAAAAGTAGTGCACAATATAGGGAATAGGGTGCCAATTGGGAAGCAGCCTGGCTGGAGTCATAGACAGGGAAATCTAGTCGGATATGTGTTCCACCGTGACTCAAACATAATCCTAAATCCTACTTTATCGTATCGCATTTCTGCAAACTTATCTCGTTCAACTCTAAT